>NC_091951.1:236009614-236249614 GCF_031021105.1 Erythrolamprus reginae | reverse complement strand
AATAAATATTCAGTTTTAACATAGACCGGAGAAAAAGATACAACGTACCTGATTGAATTACACCCAATTTACAGAATCATATCAAAATAACCCCCTGTTGTGATTTCCCTCTATCTGTTTGTGATTGTCTGAATTCTGTGCTTCAGTGTCACCATATTCTATCTTCCCACCTGTGGAGGAATGTAGGCAGTGGTGGGCTACTGCCCGGACAGAGGGGAACATAGTGGAGTAGCAAAAATGGAGCTCCACCCCAGAACACCCAATTTGCACTGAAAGATGTTGAAAGAAAATGCAGGGCGTCCTGCATAAGCCACACCCACAGTGTGGTAGCAAAAATTTTGGTAGCCCTTCACTGAATGTAGATGTGGGTGTGGGAAGGGGTGGGAAGAACAATTAATTGTTAAAGGAGGAGAGACCACTCAGGCCTGGAAAAGTAGGAAGTGCACGAAAAAAAATCAACTCTACCTTCATTTGTTTAAAAAACAATAATGGTAGTCCTCTACTTAGGCCTGGTCACTCAGTGCCCATTCAAAGTTACAATGAACCTACCTAGGGTTACTTATCAGCCAGGTTTGAAGTTCTAATGGTTACCCCACCATGGTCATGTGACCAAATTTCAAGTTCTTGAAAACTGAACCATATTCATGGCCACTTGCACTTCCACTAAATGTGTTTAGTGACCATTTAGCCAAGACCTGGTGCTTCCAGGGGCTTTCTTTTTGTCAAAACTGAACTTATAATGATTCACTGGTACACTTAATGACCATGGCAGCCACTGTACGATTGTTGTAAAATTATGTTGGTTACATGACTGGTCCATTTTTCTGATCACAACTTATGACTGTGATGAACAGGTTCCATTACAGTCATAAAACAAGGAATATCTTTATAGGAAATGTTGATAGGCTTTCAAGATGCTGTAAATCAAATTGGATTCCCTGTAGTGCCCCTTTCTTTTCTCTGAAACTATCTTTTGTTCTTCGTTCTTTCCTTCTTAGTGGTTCCCAGACATTTATCTTCTACTCTTACTCAAATTCTAACATGTTCTTCTTTTTTGTGTGTTTCAATTTGGAAGGAGGAGAATGAGAGGTGGGCTTGTCTTGCACGTGAATGAATATGAGAAAGAGTTGCTTGTATGTATATTATGAGGATCTGTATACTACATGAGCCAAAAGAGGGCTGTGAAAATATCTACAGACCCTTCATATCCTGGACATAAATTGTTTCAACTTCTACCTTCAAAACGACGCTACAAGGCACTACACACAAAAAACACTAGACACAAGAATAGTTTTTTCCCCAAATGCCATCACCCTGCTGAACAACAAATTCCCACAAAATTGCCAAATAATTTACTAAGACTGTATTATTATTATTATTACTATTATTATTATTATTATTCTATTCATTACTAATATCTATCTTTTGCCACTTATTACTATAACCATGTTCTTTGTATCTTTCAATTATATTGTTTTTATTTGTTTCCTAGTATGATTTGATAGCTTATTAGTAACCTTGACGATCACTAAGCATTGTATCTTTTATTCTTGATGAATGCATTTTATTCTCCTTAGGTACATTGAGAGCATATGCCCCAAAGACAAATTCCTTGTGTGTCCAACATACTTGCCCAATAAAGAATTCTATTCTATTCCATTCTATTCTATTCTATTTTTAAATGAGATACCTTATTTACAAGCAATTATTTATCATCCAGAATTACCAATTAAATCATTTATTATTTTTCATGTTTTGTGTATGTGTACATACATTTGCATATATATACGTACACATACTTCAGAAGAAGAAAAATGGTACCTAAACATTTCTTTTTTGGGGAAACAAAATTTTTAGGGTTGGTTTCAAATGGAGTTGGCAAGACCTAAGTTGACAATGCCTGGAATTTGGGCCACCCATAAGAACTTGATTCATGTTACTTGTTTGCTTGTGGTTTGTCTGTTCTTCCTTTTGCGAGAGGAATATCTTTAGTTCCAGCTCATCCTCCTTCTCAGAAATTATTATTAAGAACATATAGATTTCTATGGTAACAAACCAATTAATTTCCTCTGGATGCAACACATTTAAAATGTTGAAAACCTCGCAAAAAGGGAACCAAAATGTCAATGGAGTTCTTGCTAAAGAGTTAAATGAAGTTCCAGTGTAGAATTTAAACATTATGAGACTGTTAAGTGTAAAACAATCATCAACTCACATCAAACACAACTAATGTGAAGCCAAATTACAGATTTGGTTCCTAATTTCTTGAATTTTCTCACTTTCTGCAGGCAGCGTATTCCATGCATAAATATATAATGTACACAAATATTTGGATCATAAAAGATTACTAAATTTGGAAGATCTCTGCTTTGGTAATTTCTTTTCCTATAACTGTACAATGGGATTACTGTTGATAGGGTTAAACCTGCCATCTTAAGCACAATGTTTGGGAAATCCATATGAATGGACCAGTGGTGGGTTCCTACCAGTTTGGCCAGTACAGGTGAACTGATAGCACTGGTGGCTGGAAGCTCCACCCATCTGGCAAAATACAAGTGAAACCACTACTGGTCTTGACCCTGATGGCCAGCAACCTTGTGATAGATGCTAGGAAGAAGACGGCTTGAGATAAAGATATGCATCCTTGTTGTGTCCACAATTATGCAATAGAGTATATGTTTTTTTATGAAACCAAATGACTCTTGATAGACAATTTCTTGGTTTAGGAAATTATTGTGAGTTATAAACAGTCTGATTGAAGAAAAAAGTCAAGCATTAAAGACCTGAATGGAAAGGGCGAAAGACCTTTCCTAAACTATTAGTAAAATGTATAGCAAGACCTGGACATTATCAGGGAGGGGAAAAAAGCTATTGAAGCAAAGAGGTTTTATGTGAAATAGAGTTCTAATGAACCGATAAACTGATATTTGCTTTGCAATGTTTATGCCACTGCATTCACTAACACGAGGACTTCCAGTGTATTATAACAATAATGACAATAAATTATTCCATACAGGCATACCTATAGTTTCAGAGGCAATCAGCAAGAGGAGGCTTTAAATCAGCCAGCCAATCAACAATGACCTTCTTTCCTGTCATGTGGTGTTAAGTAAGTACCTGCCATTTTGCTGATGGCTTGACTGAATGTCTTGTTTTGAAGGTCTAAGTAGGTGAAACTCATCCCAGAGGGTTTTTCCATTTTTGTAAAACAAAAACATGGTATTAAATATTGCCAAAGGATAATTATAACTGATGCATTCTCTTCTCCCCCAGTACTGGGTATTGGGAAAAGTGAAAAATCATATTTTGAAATAATTTGGAAATTGTGCACTAGCCCAAGATTTTCGTTTTATGAAATCTGAAACAATTTACCATATGTATTTGAAAGTAGACAATATGTAAAGAGAAAGGGATGTTATACATTTAATGGCTGTGTACAAAAGGAAATTGCAACAGGCATAGCTTGTCATGTATACAAATATAGACTGTCATGCAACACAACAAATTAATTGCCTTTTACATTCTAATTAACAGCCCGAATATCCAGATGCTATGTCTATCTCTTTATCGTACTAGATGGCACCATATTTGAATGGGAAGAGTTATGAAATAATTTTACCACTACTCAAATGATTGTCAAAGAATCAGAATGATTTCGGTAAATGCTGCAATACTTTTTTTCCAGACAGCTTCAATGGTGGAAATGTAGGTTAATTTTAATTTTGACAGATATGGACATAAATGCCTCCACTTTGGAGGGAAAAGGAGAAAATCTCATTTAGATCACCTGGCAGCTTGAAATAAGAGTCAATTAATGCTGTGTAGGTGATAGTCCTTGGCTGACTATATTTTGCTTTGGGATAGAAGTGATTTGGGCCTGGTTTGTACTTGTATGAGAAATCCCAGGGCCACAGATAACCCCTAGGAGTTTAAAAAAGAACCTGTGGAAGAAAACAGTGAAAACTTCTGTTGCACTGTTGCCAAGAAAGCTGTGTGGGCACATCCATCAATGATGAAAACTGACATGTAGCTTAAAGGAGACTTTACAATTTAGTATTGATTGGGTCCAGTAGCCTCTGAGGAGTCTGAGGCATTTGTCAAACTCTTGCAAGGAGTGTTGCACAATTGCACACTATTATGATAGGTTGCACACTATCTTCAAAAAAGGAGACCCTGGCCTTTTTGGGAATTAGAGACCAATCTCCCTTTGCTATGTCATCTGTAAAGTCATGGAATTCATCATAAAACAATCCATCACCCTCCACTCAGAGATAAACAATCTACTCTCTAATAAGCAGTTTGGTTTCAGGAAAAATTTGTCCTGTAATCTGCAACTCATACACTGCAAAAACATTTGGACCTCTCAAATTAAACAAGGTAAAGCAATAGATCCAATCTATATAGACTTCTGTATAGCCTTTTTATTCTGTGACACATGACAAACTTCTGTTACAACTAAGTTCTTATTTCTGGATCTTTGCACAAGTGGATAGCTGTATTCCTATCAAATAGGCAACAAGTAGTCAAAATTGGAAATGCTATATCAAACCCAGCACCAGTTCCCCAAGGCAGCATGCTAAGACCAACTCTCTTTCTGCTTTGCATAAAGCAGCTGTGTCCTCTTTGCCGACTATGTAAAACTATTTAACACCACAGACAATTCTACTACCCTACAAAATGACCTAGATTATATATCTGAATGGTCAAAAAATTGGCAACTCCAAATCTCTGCTAACAAATGCTCAGTCCTACACATGGGCAATAAAAATCAGAACATCAAATACAAGCTGGTGTGAAACGATCTAAAAGATGTTCCACCCTCTGTCAAGGAGCTAGGAGTACTCATTTAAAAAGATGTAAGCCATAAAGCTCACTGTAAGAACATTGCCAAAAAGGCATTAAGAATTGTCAACCTTATTTTACCAAGTTTTATCTCTGGTAATGCTATACTGCTAATTAGGGCATGCAAAATCTTTGCCAGACCTATCCTTGAATACTGCTTACCTGCCTAGAATGCGCACTGTATTTCGGACATTAATACATTAGAGAGGGTCCAGAGGTATTTACAAGAAGAGTACTCATTTCCTCCGCTCACAATAAAATTTCTTATACCATTAGGCTTGAAATTTTATGCCTGGATAACCTTGAAATGCACCACCTACATTCCAACCTAAGCTTAGTACATAAGATTATCTACAATAACTTCCTACCCAGGGGCGGATTCCCATTACTGCCACTTATTGGTGCGCTGTGTGTGTAGCTTCAGGTTTCTTGAATGCACACATGTGCATCCCAGCATGATTTTGCTTCTGCACATGCACAGGAAGCAAAATCTGATGAGGGGACACACGCACGCAGGATTTCAGCAATTTTTTTTGTTTCCACGCGTGCGAGAAGCAAAAAAGACCAAAAATTCAAGAAAAAAAGATGGTGGCGCTTAAAGGACTGTCACCGGAGCGGTCACACACAATCTGGCAGCCGCTATCGGTGCAGAGTCACCTACTGCAACAGTAGCAACCCATCACTGGACAGACAGGGAGATAGAGAGAGACAGAGATAAAGGGGGCAGGCAGACACATACACATTTATAAAATAGTTTCTTCTACTGCCAGTGACCATATTGAGACTGTCTAAATGTCTAAAATCTAATTTGATTCCTTTCTTTCGAGCTAGTTGATCCAGGGGTTAATGTTGAAGAGAAAAGAGAACCTGGACTAAAGATAAGTTTGGACCAGGATCTAAGGGTATATAACCCTATACAGGTCAAAAAAGAAGCTAGCTCAGATTCCAAGCATAGTGAAGAGTGATTAAGTGATCAGAGATTTGGTACAGATTAAGAAGTTTCATCAAGTGTTATCAACCTGTTAAGCAGGCTAACTTCAGTTAAGTCAATATCTATTTCTGGTTTCCCCTAAACCAGAGCTGGATGGGAGGTCCGAGTGTATTTCTGATCTGATCATTCATCTATTCTCACAAGGGTTGGTGATCCTAGTTTCTGCTACAGGCTGGCTGCATTCCACCTGTGGCAGCCTTTCCAGCAAAATCAAATCTTCCATTTAATTAACTTAATTAGAAATCCCAAACTCCATACTTTCCCTTTAATTATATCTGAAAAACATCAACAGGCAATTGCTCTTCTGAGAGGGTAACACATACCAAATTGAAGACAAAATGTATGGGATTTCTTTCCTTTAAGAATCACCAGTATTATTCTGATTTCTTGACAGAGTTAGAAATTATTGTCAGGCATAGTGATATACTATATCTCACCAAGTGCAAAAGTCTTATGTTGTGTTATTCAAGTATTAAACAAAATATTAGTATTCTATTTGATGAAAAGCACAGCTAGATAAATGGCCCAAGTGAAACAATGAATAAATAGCTATTTCACTGTGATGCTTTTGTCTTTTTAAAATAATAACTGTATGCTTACTGTCATAGTCTAATTTTTCCCTTTTCTTCGTCTGAAACTCATTAGAGATTTTTATAGCAATAGATGAAAAATCTTACATTCATTGTGAGTTCTATTTAAAGTTTCTTCCTATGCGCTTTTGCCATCACCTCTCTTTAGTCTACTCTTAATGTACACACACCAAAATGAACACAAATGAACAATGGAAACAATAAAATGAAATTTGGGGAAAGGAAAATTTCTTGTAACAATGTAACTAAAATAATAATAATAATAATAATAATAATAATAATAATAATAAAGATTTGTAGGCCACCCCTCTCCAAAGACTCTACATTTCCTTATTTTATGGTGAGAATAAATGAAACTGAACCCAACAAAATCCCATTCGGAGTAGATATGCATGGGAATATACGGTAGTTTTAATCCCATGGTTATTGCTTCCATTGAAACCAATGAGTCCAAATTTCTTTAGATTGGATTGAATACATTGCTATACATTGCTGAGTTCTAGAGTGCTTAAAAACTCTTTAAATCATACAATCATATAAATCTTATATTACACAACTCTGTTTTGTTGCAACTATTATGACATCAGCTCTGGATGTACTATGTTGGATTATTTGTCAGAAATCATCGCTAAAGGTTGTGTGTGGCCTCAAGAACCTAAATATTTTCAAACTTTTTTTAAGCCAACGAAGTTGTTAAATAAATGAATAAAATTGTGGATTCATTGATCAGGAGTAATGAATGCTGGACTTGAATATACTTCCCCTCCCAATTAGCCTGTCATAGAACCCCATCAAGTTTTTATGAATAACCCTAAGGATCTGTAGAATAGGGTTTGAAAGACCCTAATCTACAGGAAAGAGTTTCAGATTTAGTTCCCAGTAATTATTTATATTGTAGTCTACCAAAGAGCCCCTTCTAAGTCCATGATGTTACCCAAGCAAATGGAAAGAAAGACAACAACCATTGTCTCTGATGTGACTTAGTCTCCATGATACTATGCCATAAATTCTGATCAATAATAAATGCTTGGCTATTTTCAAACCCTCATATGCTTGTGTTATTAGCACTTCTTTTCTATTGACAAAAATATATTGGATGTAGGAAATAGAAAACAAAAATAAAACTTAATAAAAGGCAATTATCCATAATCTGCCAATGAGATGCCATACAGAATGGTGGTTAAACTCAAGGCCCCAAAGCTCGCTGATGGCCCATTAATAACCGAACATAATATTTGTTTTCTACCAAGGCTTTTTTTTTCCTTTGATGAAAAATGACTGACATATTAAAAAGCAATCACAGTAAAAGCTTTGGGCAAGTAATCTCTCTTATGCCATGAATTTACAAAAACCCACCTTAAGATTTCAACTGAACCATGATATTCTGATGTTACGCTAGTGTATTTTGATAGTAAATCATAGAGACAGGAATCATGAAGTTTTGATGGGCTGTGTCCAATACAGTTTTGCAGCCCGCTCAGATTCAAAGGGGAGAAAAAGGCATTAGACCATGCAGGGGTATAAAGGAGAGTACCTTATAGCAGCTATAAGTTTTCTTAAGCTTGCTCGTGTAGTCTTGGGAAAAGTCACAGGATGTTTAGGGACTGACAGACAAATGCTCTTTACACCCTTTCATACCACAACATAGCATCTTTGTCTTTGAATTCAAGGCACCAAATAGAATCCAATTACTATCAATCCAAAAGTATAAACCAGCCTATGGATATCCTGTCTCCATCCTAGCCTCACTCCAGTAAAGTGGTACCTCTACTTACGAACTTTTCTAGATAAGAACTGGGTGTTCAAGATTTTTTTGCCTCTTCTCAAGAACCATTTTCTACTTACAAACCAGAGCCTCCAAAACTGTAACCAGAAAAGGCAGGGAGAAGCCTCCGTGGGGCCTCTCTAGGAATCTCCTGGGAGGAAACAGAGCCGTAAAAGGTGGGGAGAAGCCTCCGTGGGACCTCTCTATGAATCTTCTGGGAGGAAACAGGGCCTCCACCCTCCCTGTGGTTTCCCCAATCGCACACATTATTTGCTTGTACATTGATTCCTATGGGAAAAATTGCTTCTTCTTACAAACTTTTCTACTTAAAACCTGGTCACGGAACGAATTAAGTTCGTAAGTAGAGGTACCACTGTACTTTAATTCCACTGCTGTATTAAGTCTTTCCAAAGGTCATCATCATGCTGATGCTAATTGTTTCACTATTAATTTACACAGCACCGTACAGAATATACGATCCATGGCAATATCAAAAAATCTCATATTGTACATGCAATCTTATGTTCAGAAAAGTGTGTGTACAACCTCCATGTAAAAGTAGAAATTTCAGGAGCGCCCACTGTTGTAGTACTAAATTACTTTTACTCTACAGCCGTAAAACTAGCAAGCTACCATTATTCTAAAATCACTTAGGATCCAATCAAAAGTCAAAATCCACTTAGCAAGGTACGATTCAGTGGGACTAAGAGGGATAAAAATTGATTGCCAAAGTGATACCTATTAGCAGCTCTTAATTAGAAAAAAAGCTGGGAGTTGAGTCAACAGTTAAAGCAGTTGTCTTTTGTTGTTTTTTTGTTTTGGTGTAAACTTCAGTCAGAAATGCAAAGCTTAGAAATTAGGAACAATTCTTTGACTCAAGGTCTTCACCAGCTCAAGAAACTCGGGAACAAAGGAATGTAAAACAGATCACAGGAGCCTGTGGAGTTTGTAATATCATAGTTTAAAAACGTCAGCCGACAGTTTGTAGATGCCCCAGTCTCACTGGAGAGAAAAATATGACCTTATGTCAACTCTAACAGGGCTGACTGTATGTCACTGTCAATGACAAAGGGAACTTATACAGCTCACTCTTGTCTGCTGGATGCAGAGATATTGTCGACAGTTAGCACCAAACACTCCAGATAATTAATTAGCTGAAATTTGGCAGTTTACATTTTGCTAATCATCAATTGTTTGCAACCTTCAGTGGAAAACTAAATACGTACCTGGTTACTGCTTTTCTCATTCTAATGTGTAGCTTAATAAAGCTTCTTTCCTAGACACTTGAGTGTTGGTGGCTCATTTTGAAAAACGCACTGGGATAGAAACTTATGGTAAACATTTCCTGCGTAACTCACAAAAGCTGCTAAGAGGGGGGGGGGGAACCTTTGAATTCTAGGATGTTTTGTCAGTTTATGCCACTATTTCTTCCAGTGGTTTCTGAACAAATGTTAGTAGATATACCCATTTTTCCACCCTAATGGAAGCTTGGTGTCATATAGGTATGATTGCAGTCAGAGAAATCTGACCCTGTTGTCTGTGGTCATTAATCATGTCCGATATGTTGTTGCAAAGACCACAGGATGCAGCAAGAACAGACAACCCCTTGGAGTTATGGACGTTCTCAGACTCTTGAGAGCCGGTTGCCGACATTCTGATAAAAATGATTGTCGTGATAGGTGGTTTTTACATTCACGGAATGCTGCCGTGGTGACATAGCCAGTCACAAAACCTCATTTATCGGAAAGCAAACTGGCACCCACAAGACTACTCATTGCCCTCTTTTGATCTCCAGAATGTTGTCTATTGCTCCATAAAATCATAGAGTTAGAAGGGACTCCTTAGGCCACTGAATCAAAGCCTCTGCTCAATGCAGAAATGCAAATTGAAGCATCCCTGACAGATGGCTGTCGAGCTTCTACTTGAAACTTTCAATGAAGAGAAGCTCACCACATCTCTAGATAATTGGTTCTACTGTCAAACTGCCCTTGGTTTCAGGAAATTTTTCTAACATTCAGTCAGAATCTGCTTTCCTGTATCCGAAATCCCTTCTTCTTAAACATCCTGCTTTTTGAACAGGAGACAATAGCTTTCTCCTTAGTGACATTATTTCAGACACCCCGTTAAAAGAATCTAGTTTGCTCTTGTGCTTTTTCTAAAAAGGTGGGCAATTGGCAAACAAAATAGTTATCCAACATTTTTATTGTCTGTATACATTATATAATCTACAGAATCTTTATTTACTTACTTACTTACTTACTTACTTATTTATTCCAATAAATAAATAAATAAATAGTTTATTTATATTTATTTATTTATTTATTTATTTTATTTTATTTATTTATTTATTTATTTATTTATTGGATTTGTATGCCGCCCCTCTCCGTGAACTCAGAAATAAGTTTATTTCTGGAGGTAATATTACAATGCAAGTAAATGGTTTGTAACCATGGGAAAGGCTAATGTAAGCCATAATCAGCATGTAATCATGGTTTTGCTAAATGTGCTGCAACCTGATTGGATGTAACCTATATAATAGGGGTAACACCTTTGTATAGGCTTGGTTTGTTATAGTAGAGAGTGGTTTGTTATAGAGTGCTTAGTGCTTAGTGGTTGCAGTGGTGAATGTAATAAGAATTATACAATAGTATTGTGGATAGTTTATTATAGTGATTAAATGTAAGGATGGTAGTTTATTTAGAGAAGCAGTTTGATATGAAGAAAGTAAAATATATTTTTACAAGGAAGCCTGCTGCAGTGTTTTTCATTGAAGACTTCAGTTAGGTATAGTGGTTAACTGCGGTTACTTGGTGGTTTAACTTCCACAAAACTCTCCCCCAACAGAATCTACATAAAGGTCAAAGCTATTCTTGTAAATAGAAATTATGTGGGAGGATGCAAGAGAAGAATCTACAGATTATACTGATGTTCATATATATGTACATTGCTGCTCTACTCCAGAATGTGATCATCATGGATTCAACAAATATGGCCACAAGCAGCTATTTATAACTGGCTTTGAACAGATAGAGTGGCCAAAATTTAGCACAAGAAATAAGTGACACGTGGATATGAACAATGAAGGGCTACCAAAATTTTTACTACCATACTGTGGCCGTGGCTTATGCAGGACGCCCTGCATTTTATTTCAACATCTTTCAGTGCAAATTGGGTGCTATGGGATGGAACTCCATTTTCGCTACCCCACTGCGCCCCCCCCCCAATCCGGCCAGTAGCCAACCCCTGGATATGAATATGAATAATGCAAACTCAATGAAAAACATTGGTGGTGGGGTGGAATAGCGGTAATGTTTGCAGTTACATTGTCTTTCAGGGGCATTTTTGCACAACTACTCATTTAAGGATAAATTAAAATAATGGCAATTAATTTTTCAGTCATCTATCTACTGGAGGTTGAAATCAATGATCTAGGTTTTCTATGTAACTGAAACAACAATAATTCTGTTACAGAACCAGTACTTTCATGCAAAACCTGTGTGTGCATGTGTGTATTTCTATGTGCATGGGTGTATAAAAACAGGAGTTAAAGAACATAAGATGAAAGTTGCATACAGGCAGCAGACTCCTAATACAAATTTACTCAAGAGTAAATCCCACTGAATCCAGTAATATTTATTCTGGAGTTGTGTTTGTTTGTTTGTTTGTTTGTTTGTTTGTTTGTTTGTTGGATTTACATGCCACCAATCTTGTCTGAAGGCAATGGGATTGCAGGCTAATGTTCTAATTGAATATTGATAAAAGAGTAAGAAGAGATCAGGGCAGCTTAGCAGAAGGTATGCAACTGACTCAATCTCCACCTCTACCTAATTTTGGGGGTACAATGATGAATCTCATTAATGCAAATGTTCTATTTATAGCAGAGAGGCTGTTTTAAAAATATCCATGGACAGCACAAAGGAGGCTGATAAGTTCTCTAAACAACATTATGAAGCATTTGAGCTCTTCCTTTTGTAGATCTAAATCAAACATTCTCTCCTTGACCTATTCCATAGCTACATCAGGATCTAAACTAAGTAACAGAATAACAGAATTGGAAGAGATCTTGGAGGTCTTCTAATCGGGTCCCTGGTCAAGCAGGAAGTTGCGGAGGGGCTAAATGGTTGTCTGATTTCTTCTTAAAAACCTCAAGGTGACAGAGAACCAACAATAACTGAAGGCAAGGCATCCCACTAATTAATTCTTCTAACTGTCAGGAATTTTTTCCTTCTTTCTAAGTTGGTTCTCGCTTTGATTAGCTTCTGTCCAATGCTTCTTGGAGAATAGATTGACTCTCTCTTCTTTGTGGAACAGCCTTAGAAATTGGAACACTAGTGAACAGTGTTCCCTCTAATTTTTTTTGGGGGGGGGGGCGAAAAGTATAGTGTCTGAGCGGCAGTCCTTTCGGGACTGGGCGACACAGAAATATTAAATAAATAAATAAATAAATAAGTAAGTAAGTAAGTAAGTAAGTAAGTAAGTAAGTAAACAAACAAACAAACAAACAAACAAACAATTAAAAAACCCACCCTGTTTTGCCTCAGAGAATTTCAAAATAAAATACTGTACTGTGTGTCTATAACAGTGAGCTCATAATAGGGCAACTCTATCAATATCAAAATGCCACTTAAATAGTTGAGTTAGTTTCAAACTAGATTTTGATTTTCTTTCTCTCTTCCTTACTCCCATTCTTTTTCTTTCTCTTTTCCTTCCTCTCTTTTTTCTATCTGTTTCTCTCTCTTCCTCTCTTCCTCTCTCTCTCCTTCCCTCTCACTCTTTCCCTCTCGGCTTCTGGGCAGGTTTGAAAAACTCTGAGTTGATGATGATTTTTAAGTGAGCGATTGCTCACTGCTCAGCTTAGAGGGAACTATGCTAGTGAATAGTGTTGTCGACAGCCATCAATAAGCCACATTAGAAGTTATGTGGGTTTTTTTTAAAAAAAAATCTGTAACCCAGGTTGAGTTGCATCAGGACCTACATTAACTGATTCTCAGAATTATGAAAGCAGCCTCACGCCACAAGGACATCGGTTTTCACATATGTGAGGCATTGTGACACATGTAAACAAGGGATGGGCATATTGTGGGACTGAACTCCGGCTTTCATCACACTGATTTCTCTCCCTTCTCCTATATTGCCTTCCCTGAAGACGTTTTTGTGAGGAATGAACTATCTTGCTGATGCTTTGTCATTCTTCAGTGGGGCTATAATACTAAGGACCTCCAAAGAAGAAATGCCCATTAAGTAAAGGGTCAAGGAGGAGTAGGTCTAATTTCTTGAGATAGTGCACAACTCCTTGAATATGCTTATAAATTGCCAATAGTAAGCAGTAATGGGCTGTTGCCCCCACAAGTGAAGGACGTAGTGGGGGTAGTAAGCTTATGCACTATTTATTGAATACTTAACAGTTTTTTTTATTGTCCTTCCTTCTCTAGTACCTTAGCATGATCCTGAATTACTTTTAAAACAGGAAACAATTAAATAATATGCTTTTACTCATAAATACTTTAATCATTTTAATCATTATCTAGATCTGAATTTTTATAGCAATTAAAGAAAATCGGGCTACTTGCCTAATGTGTTATCATATTGAACCTTGTGGGTTTGGTACAAAACCTTAAAATGTTACTATACTCCTCAACAAATAATGCTGTCTACCATTTGTCCTTTTTGTGGCTTTTCAAGTACAGTAGTACCTCTAGATACGAGCTGCTCCACATGCGAGTATTCCAAGTTACGAGCCGAGACGTGAGCAAAATTTCTGTTTGACACCTGAGCTCAAATTCGGGATACGAGCCAAGCTTCCACTAGGTGGTGCAAGAATTCCTTGCTTCAAGTTATCTCGGTGCGAAAAACAAAGTCTAAAGGCATTTGTTCGAGATGCGAGTTGATCAACATACGAGCTCGGGTCTGGAACGAATTAGACTCGTATGTCAAGATACCACTGTCATGTGATTTAATCAACTGAAAAAGAGTCCAAGCACCTATTGGAAAACTTATCTTGATCGATAAGCCACTCCCACCCAGTCACATGACCTTTAAGCCACCCCCCAGTCACATGATTGTCAAGCTACTCTCACCTGGTTACATGGCCGGCAAACCACTCCA
Source organism: Erythrolamprus reginae (assembly GCF_031021105.1). NCBI lineage: Eukaryota > Metazoa > Chordata > Lepidosauria > Squamata > Dipsadidae > Erythrolamprus > Erythrolamprus reginae. Next base: position 236,235,321 of record NC_091951.1, on the reverse strand, counting down.
ATCCAGTCACATGATCATCAAGCCACACCCACACAATAAGCCACACCCACAGTGTGGTAGTAAATTTTTTTGTAGCCATTAAGCATCAGAAGCTAAGACAATCTTACGATTTAAGTAATTACCAGTATATTCCACACTAAATATTGTAATCATTTCAGAGACCTGTTTATCCAGTTTGAAACAGTAGTCATTTCATTGGACATAATGAGACTCGGGTAAAGTTAGTGTTGCAATATTTAAAGGACTGCAGTTTTAGATTCAGATCATAAAAATTATCAGAAAACCCACTCTGTTGTGTTTTCACAATTCTTTTTTGATGGAATGTAGTCTGGATTCCTAGGAGGGGGTGGGGTGTCTGTTTCCCAGAGGCCAAACAGGCAGCAGAGCCTAGAAAGTTTAGACAGGAGAAAGAGTGTTAAAATGGCTCTTCCCTAGGTATTCCTAGAATATAGCTGTAGTTGTGGAAATTATTGCTTTAGTGTGGCAAGGATCTGGCTACAGATATAAAACAATAAAGGAAGCTATCCATATGTGTTCTGTCGGGCTCTCTGGTAGAATCCTCCCAAAAATGCACAGGTACAAAGTTCAGACACACACACGATTGAAAATTCAAAACAATGTTCTTTATAATGAAAATTCACTTAAACCAAGCCCTCTTTTGGTATAGCAAAGAGCACTCGTCTCCAAACAAACTGGTAATTTGTACAAGTCCCTTATCAGTTCTGTGATACTTAGCTTGCAGCTGTGAAGTAATTCACAGTCCTTCTTCTTTCACAAAGTGAAACACACTTTGCTCTGGTTTAGTTTCAAAGTGGGGGGAAATCAGCACCCAAAAAGTCAAAGTCAGTAAAGCAGTGACGAAACACACCGATCAGATAATCCTCCACAATGGCCAAACCCACAGGCTGCTATTTATAGCAGCCTCAGTAATGACCACAGCCCCACCCAACCACAGGTGGCCTCATTTTCTTTGATAATAATCTCTCAGTTGTTGTTGCCTATGCAGCGTGGCTGTATCATTAACTCTTGTTCCGAATCCAAGGAGGAGCTAGATAATTGATCTCCTTCTGAGCTGTCTGCCACACTCTCCTCCTCCCTGTCACTCATGTCTTCTTGGTCAGAGGAGCCTTCATCAGCAGATTCCACCGGGGGCAAAACAGGCCTGCAGCATGTGGGTGTCTCCCCCACATCCACAGTCCTTGGAGCAGGAGCAGGGCCAGAGCTAACCACAACAAAATGTAACTCTTATGAGTTACTCTTATAAGTCATTCTTGTTTCTTGGGATTCTTCCTGTTCACATTCCATACAATCAAGAACATTATCTACATAACAGACAAGACAAACCACTGTGACATAGAGAACTCACAAATTCTCTATATGTCTCCCACTGAAATGAATGAAATAAATAAGACAGTAAAATGTTTGCTGAATCACTGTTGTAATCTTTTTAAAATTCATTTATAATGAAACATGATAATGAAATAATGAAGTCCATAATAAAATAATAGCATCTGTACTCAAAAATATAGATTCAAAAATTGATCGCAATTTTATTCACATAGTGGATTGTGTTTTCTTGGAATACACTTCTAGAAATGTGCTTAATTTTAGACCATGTTTTTAAATAGGTCTTTTAAAATATCCTGAAATGACTACTGTTTCAAACTGGATAAACCAATAATCCAATCAAGGTCTCTGAAATGATTGCAATATTTCATGGGGAATGTACTGGTAATTATTTAAATCGCTTTAACTTCCATTGAATTCAGCTTGCAAACCTTATGTACACTTACTTAGAATAAATCCCATTAATCTCATCAACGGACTAATTTTATGCAGGGCTTCATTACAAGCTTTTATAAGAAAATCTTATTAAAACAAATATATAAAAGCATGCAAAAATTAAAAAGTTAAGGCAAATGGGCAGGGAGAGTCTATGGCTTCCTTATGTACAAGTTTCTTCTCACAAAGAAGTGCCTTTCTGGGTCTATCTTTGTATACTAATGGGTGAAAATGTGAATCCAATTAACTTCAAATTTAGCTCATAATGAACTTATCTCATTTTGCTACCAGCTCAGCTCTCATCCATGGCAGTAATTAACCACTGGGGGTTGTCACTCCCAGACACATGACACAGAAAAAGTCCCCCATGCTCAAGTACTTCAAACCCTTGCAGCATTCATTACCCTGACAGTGTGAAAACCCTTCACTTTTAATACCATAGGGCACCAACATTTTTTTTTCACTTTATCTACGTGATTGCCAGCAATAGTAGGGAAGAAGGGAATCCACAAGAGATGTAATTAATTACTGCAACAGATACATTAGAAAAGAGAGGGTGTGCAGGTGAGCCACATGGCCTTTATCCATCCTTCAGTTCTTTACACAGTTTCCCCCCCCAATTCGTTTGATTCCTTGTCATTGTACTAAAATACTTCTTTCCCCAGTATAGGAATTGTGAGCTGTTGTTCTTCTCCCCCCCCCCTCATTTGTTACCCAATGAGATTAAAAAGACGAGCCATGATCAAACACTACAATGGTAAATTGGGTAAAGGACTAACCACCTTTCCCTGAAGACCAAAGTTCAGATTTAGAATAGGTCAGATATAAAAGCTGTTTTGATTGTCACAGATTAATCCCTGATGGGTATTTATGCAACTCACAACCATTCAAAAGTTGTCAGCTTTTGAAAGAACCTGATTTGATAAAGCTCCTTGCTCTGGCATGTAATTAGAGCCAATAAAACTATATAGACAATCCTAATAGCAAAATATCTCTTTACAGTCTAAGCCATTCTTTATTTTGTCTACATTATACCATATAAGGAAATAAGACTTATTTTAGTGGAAGTTGCGCCTCAACTTTCATTTCTATTCAGGCAGTCTTCAATTTACACCACAATGGAATTTTGGGCATAGGTTGTTGCAGTCATAAGTTGAGGTGCCATAGGTATGGACTCAATGTTATCACTGTTTTTATGACTGATATATAATGGCTAGTGATGGGCGAACCCAACGGTGTTCGGGTTTGGCAAGTTCGGACGAACTTTACGCAAAATTCGGCCGAACTTGAACCGAACCTGAAGCCGAACCCAAACGGGGAATCCCACCAAGAGATTCCGGGGGTGGAGCTTTGACGTCACTTATACCGGCAGGTTGCTAAGGATGCCAAGGTGATCACTTCCTGGATTCCATGGAATCCAGGAAGTGATCACCTTGCCGTCCTTAGCAACCTGCCGGTGACGTCAAAGCTCCGAAAGCCGAACGCGACCCCGAACTTTGCCTGAACTTTCAAAAAAATTCGGGTTCATGTACGGACCCGAATTGTGCGGGTTCGGTTCACCCATCACTAATAATGGCGTAATCAACTTGTTGGTGTTCTCTTAGGTCACTCTCACTTTCATTCTCATCAACTAGTCTAGTAACTTGTTCTCCTATCAGCTTATCATGGTGGTCCCAATGGAGAAACTAAATTCATGCAAACTAATATCGCTTTTATTACAGTATAAGGTTATAGTAACAGAATCTTTATCTTTATAAGAATTAATGAGGGTCTTGTGTGCGGTGTTTTCTCAAGTTACAATTCTGTCCAAGACTCGGGTTTCCTTTTATCTTATGTTCTTCTGCCCATTACACTTCCATGGATCACATCCATTTAGAATTTTGCATATTTTCCCCCAAAAAATTCATATTTGGTTCTTTCATTATAACCATTTACTGGAGCATAACATACAACCATCTCCAAGTCATAAATCTCTAGTTTCATATGCAATAAAATAATTTAAATGAGATTACTTATATGACATACAATGTAGCTCCTTAAACCATCATTAAACCCAAGCCTTAATTCCCCTGCTTGTATTACCCATTCCTCAAGATCAAATCATGTTCCTTTGGATTTATTGCGTCATTCCTTTTTCTTACTTTCACAGGTACAGAAACATATCTTATTTTTGTTTCTTTCATCTGTTAATTATTATTTAGTCCTCTTACATATCAAAAATTTCCATATAACAACATAGAATTAAATATTGGCTTCAACTATCCCTCATAGTTTTAGTCCTTCAAGATTTTCACATAACGTTTTAGTAACAGAAACTGAGCATAGGCTTAATTACCAGTCTTAATCAAATTAGTTTGCTTGTGGTATTCTCTGATGTTATTAAGGATAATACCAGTCAGTTTCTATATATTTTGGTCAGTATGCACAAACCCAACCAAATCCTAGTTTTACCCTCTAATAGCAATAGCACTAAAAATGGCACTTTTAGACTTATATTCTGCTTCATAGTGCCTTAGAGCTCTCTCTAAGCAGTTTACAGAGTCAGCATATCACCTCCAAACACCTGCATCCTCGTCTTACCAATCTCAGAAGGATAGAAAGCCGAGTCAACCTGCAATACTGCATTCTAACCTCTATGCTACCACAGCTCCTCAAAAGGATCTGTAGAGTAGAGCAGTGATTTTCAACCTTTTTTGAGCCGCGGCACATTTTTTACATTTTAAAATCCTGGGGCACACCACCAACCAAAAGGACACCCTAAGACACTCTCCTCTCTTTTTCCATCCCTGTCTCACCCCTACCCTTGTGTGTGTGTTTGTATACACACTCTTGAACCATTTCCAAAAACAGGTGAGGGCTGGGGGGGGTTTCTCTCTTATTCTTTGGGTGCTTTTTATCATATGCTTTAAATCAAGAGTCACTTCTCTCTCTCTTTTGTTTCTCTCTCTTTCCTCTCATTCTCTGTCTCAATCATTTTCTCATTTCTCTTTTTTCCTTCCCTTTTTGCTCATTTCTCTCTCTCCCTTCCTCTCCTTTTCTCTCTCTCTCTCTCTTGCTTGCTCTGTCTCTTGCTTGCTTTCTCTCTTGCTTTCTTTCTCTCTCTCTCTCTCTTTCTCTCTTGCTTTCTTTCTTTTTCTTTCTCTCTCTCTGCAAAAAGTTGCGAGACCAGAACCTGAGCTTCCTTCTTCGCGGCACACCTGACCATGTCTCACGGCACACTAGTGTGCCACGGCACACTGGTTGAAAAACACTGGAGTAGAGTAAAGTAGAGTAGAATAGAGTAGAGTAGAGTATGCTAACATACTGTTGACCAAACCCCATCAAGTCACAGATATATACAATGTAATAATGCATTCTCAGAAGGGACCGTTGCCCGCCTTAAGGCCGGCGGCGTTTGCAGTGGTGGTGGGGCACAAAGGACCCCGGCGGTAAGTTGGGGAGGAGCGTCTGTCAACGCACATAGTTTACATGTGGCCCCAAAGCATGCCCTGTGCTTGTCGCAGTGGCATGATGTGTTTCCGAGAGGTGGGCATCACCCCCAGTATAAAGGGGCAGAGTGCTGCCCACCTCCTCCTTTATGTGATTGCTGCCAGCCTCTCTTGCAGGCACCCACCCGCCCACCCTTTTTCACAGTGTAGCTGGTGGTTGCCCATGGGGGCCGAGTAGGAATTTTTGGCGGTCATTACACTATTAGTTTTTGGCTCTTTGTTCGCCTACTCCACACTGGTGGCAGGGGACGGATTGATTAGGGGGTGTCCAGCTTTTGTTCTATTGATTTAGGTCAATTCGGCCAGAATTTGGACCATTTATTAGCTTATATCCCTTTGGTCATGGGGAGGCGGTAAGGGGCGGAAAATTGGAAGTAACAGCAACTGTGTGATCTCCTTTGGGTACTTTTTGGAAGGTTATGGGCCGCTCCCTGCCATGTTACAAGGCTAGACCGGCCCGGATATGAAGGCAAGATGCCCTTGGGGCTCACCCACTGCATGCCGCTCCGAGTCTTCAGAGAAGGGCAGCATACAAATCTAATAAATAATATTATAATAATAATAATAATAATAATAATAATAATAATAATAATAATGCCCAAAAATGACAACCTGGGTGGGTGAGTCTCCCCACACACATGGGTGTGGCAAGGAGCAAGGGAAGGTCAAGTTTAAGTTCAAGGCCAAGGGGACCCTCCGTTGCTCAGCAGGGGGCTTTGCCCTATAGTTGCTCAGGAATGTTTGAATGGTAGTTTCCTCCCGCTTCGTTTTACCTCTGCAGGTCCTGAGTTATTCAATAAATGTGACCCCTTTATATCCCAGTTCTTTGTCCGTGTGCTTACTCCGCATACACCGTAATATGTTTTTCATGAAAATGGGGGTGGGGGTGGATTTTAATGCCACGTTATTCTACCTTAAGAAAATGGCAACATCCGGGCTTAGGGGGGGGAAACACTTATTGGAAATAAGACAAATGCCAAGAAAATGTATAACGCTTCAGCTCAGAAATGTTGGTCTGGAAAGCAAAAACAGGAAATGAGCTAGTACTATTAACAGAAGCAAAATCCAGCAAGCAGGTGTTCTTTTCGGATATGATGACAAGAGAAAGAAGAAAGCGTGTTTACTTAGTTCAGGTAGTAAACGTTTTAACAAACAACTAAGCAGGAAGAGGGAGATTATGATCCCGCTATATAGAATGCTGGTGAGACCACATTTGGAATACTGTGTTCAGTTCTGGAGACCTCACCTACAAAAAGATATTGACAAAATTGAACGGGTCCAAAGACGGGCTACAAGAATGGTGGAAGGTCTTAAGCATAAAACGTATCAGGAAAGACTTAATGAACTCAATCTGTATAGTCTGGAGGACAGAAGAAAAGGGGGGACATGATCGAAACATTTAAATATATTAAAGGGTTAAATAAGGTTCAGGAGGGAAGTGTTTTTAATAGGAAAGTGAACACAAGAACAAGGGGACACAATATGAAGTTAGTTGGGGGAAAGATCAAAAGCAACATGAGAAAATATTATTTTACTGAAAGAGTAGTAGATCCTTGGAACAAACTTCTAGCAGACGTGGTAGATAAATCCACAGTAACTGAATTTAAACATGCCTGGGATAAACATATATCCATCCTAAGATAAAATACAGGAAATAGTATAAGGGCAGACTAGATGGACCAGGAGGTCTTTTTCTGCCGTCAGTCTTCTATGTTTCTCTATGTAACTAACAGGGGGAAAAAAATGCCTCGGCTTTACATCTAAAGGAAATAGTGACTTGAGTAGAATAAAAGGAAATGAACACAACAGGGGAGGCAGTAAGGATGTGGAGAAAGGTCTTCTAGCTCATTTGAATGTATTCAGGTAGAATACAAAAAGAACAGGCTTGAACACCTAACAGAATTTCTATTGGTTAGTTTTGAGTTCTAAAAACTGGAATCGGCCAGAAGACTAAGGAAAAGCATAGATGTTCCTCGTCTTTGGGAAAGGAAGAAAATGAAACCATGGTAATTATATCTGGAAAAGTGTTAGAGCAGACAATACCTGGAAACTTGTTACAGCAGATAATAAAGCACATCATTCTATTGAAGACAATACTTTAATTGCTGGATGTTAGCATGGATTTCTCAAAAATAGATCATAATGATGATGATCTACTTTCTCTTTTCTTATGAAATAACTACTACAGTGGACAAGGAGACCGACGTGGTAGATAAATCCACAGTAACTGAATTTAAACATACCTGGGATAAACATAGATCCATCCTAAGATAAAATACAGAAAATAGTATAAGGGCAGACTAGATGGACCATGAGGTCTTTTTCTGCCGTCAGACTTCTATGTTTCTATGTTTCTACCTCAATAAATCTGTTCCCAACTGATAAGTTTCCACATTATAATCTAGCAGTGAAATCTACTTACTTACCCTACCAGTTTGGAAGTGCATGCTTCGCGCATGCTTTTTCATCCTTGCTCAACTCTCTTGTGCAATTTTTCACTCTTGGCGCATGCGCATAACACTTTGCGCATGTGCATAGGGTTAAAAAAAAGAAAATGGCGATATCTGGGCAGGTGGGCGGAGCCTCACACTACCGCTGCTATTGGTTCTCCGAACCACCAGCGGCCGCCACTACCAGTACACACAAACCAGGCCGAATCGGTAACATTCCACTCCTGTTATAATCCCATGGACAAATAGTTAAAACATGGTCAGACTTCATTACAATAAGGTGTGTCCTTCATTGGCTTGCTAACATTATTATCTCTTCATTGAACTCGAGAGCAGGAATCAATGGGATTTCATGGGGATTTGTCTTTATCGATATTCAAATGATACAAAATTGGGAGTTTTGGCCAACATTCAGAAAGAGATTGCAACCTAGGCCAGACTACTATGAAAGACTGTTTTAAAAGGAATATGACATGTAAATGTAAAGTATATCTAAGGACCTAAAATATAGAGCACACACATTCATGACTTGGAAGCATTGCATCAGAAAAGGGCTTGGGCAGGGGTCAAATCCAGCAGGTTCTGACAGGTTCTGGAGAACTGGTAGCAGAAATTTTGAGTAGTTCGGAGAACCAGCAAATACCACCTCTGGCTGGTCCCGGAGTGGGGTGGGAATGGAGATTTTGCAATTGGGAAGGAATGGGAATTTCGTCAGTGGGGAAGGAATGGGAATTTTGCAGTTTCCCTTGCAATACCCTCCAAGCCATTCCACCAACCCACACCATCCCCACCAAGCCACGCTCACAGAAATGGTATCAAAAATAAATTGGATTTCACCATTGGGCTTGGGTATGATTATTGATAACAATAATCGGAGCATAAAACAGCAATGTGAGGCAGCTGCTCAAAGGGCTAGCAGAATTCTAAGCTGCATAAGAAAAAATACTATATCAGAATCATATGAAGACCTTATTCCCCTTTATCACCCTCTTTGGTGATACCACACACCTGGAGTACACCTGGTGCTCTGCACTGGAATACCCTATATTTCCACTATGCACGAATCCCAGCGACCAGTTAGGTCCCACAGAGTTGGCCTTCTCCGGGTCCCCTCGACTAAACAATGTCTTCTGGCGGGACCCAGGGGAAGAGCCTTCTCTGTGGCGGCCCCAACTCTCTGGAACCAACTCCCCCCAGATATCAGAGTTGCCCTCACCCTCCTTGCCTTTCGCAAGCTCCTTAAAACCCACCTCTGTCGTCAGGCATGGAGGAATTGAAATTTTCCCTTCCCCCCCTAGGCTTATAGAATTTATACATGGTATGCTTGTATGTATGATTGGTTCTTTAAATGGGGGGGGGGGGGTTTAGATTCTTTTTAATATTAGATTTGTTTACATTGTCTTTTTATTGTTATTAGCCGCCCCGAGTCTTTGGAGAAGGGCGGCATACAAATCTAATGAATGAATGAATGAATGAATGAATGAATGAATGAATGAATGAATGAATGAATGAATAAATAAATAAATAAATAAATAAATAAATAAATAAATAAGATATATAGAAGAGCTGCAAAAATAATACAGGAACTCAACAGGCTGAAAGAAGTTGCGATGTTCAGACTGGAGTAGTGGAAAATGCCGAGCTAAGGTATCAATGTCCAGATCAATAAAACTGATATAAAATCGGACCAGAAATAAGGAATATAATTTGCAGATACTAGATTTTATTTAAATAGAAGGAAAACATTCCTATAATAAGAGCTGTAAAAGAGTAAACAAGCTACTGAATTCTCCACCCTGGAGGATTTTAAGAATAGGCTGGGTATCCACTTCTCATGGGTGGTTTGTTTTTATTTTTCTCACGTTATAGAGGCCTGAGCTTGATGACCCTTCCATTCTATAATTCCTGGATTAATGTTTATAATGATTCCCATTCCAAATAAAGAATTATTTCTGTCCAGTTGCTCTGGCTCATATTATATGCAACATAAATGATGCACTTAATTGATTTTGCACTGTTCTACCACAATACACTAGCTTGAAAGGAATCTTTTAACTAAAAAACCTCCCATTTTTAAGCGTACTTGAGAACAAGCTGCCAGCCTAATCTCCCTAGTAAAACGTTAAAAATATCAATTATTTGGCTGTGAAAAAAAGGACATTGAATATAAGGTCATCTTTGTTTAATTTATAGAATTTATAAATTGAATTGCATATAACTTCATATGATTTTTCACTAGACCATTATACTGTAATGACTGTAGATAAAGGAGGTGCATTTTATTAAAGCAGACAATTATCTAGATATTTGCAAAAATCTCATGTTACAGCATAGTATACTGTACTGACAATGATACATATTTTTTTTCTAGATTTGGTTCCTAAAGGTGTTATACAAATTAAGTGACATAATTGGGATTACATTTAAAGTTAATTTGACGATATTTCCCAGTTTAACAAGTCCAAAAGGAGCAATTTTAGCAGGGGCCGCAATCTGTCAGGTAGAAATGAGTCTGGAATGCTATTAATTTGTAACTTGCCTTATTATTTAATAATAAAGTTTAAGTGGAAGGCTTAGCTTTTTAAAAACCACCTGCTTGACACTGTAATGAATAGAATATTGGGTTCTGTGAATATAAGTCATGCAGAATCCCTTTTACCCAACGGAATGTTTTACTCCAAATCTTATTTCCATTCTTCCTTTTTTATATCCAAGTACAAAACAATTCATTCTTGCATAGAGTCTTGGTTTCAAAGTTTAAAAACAGCAACAAAGGGGAAGAGGAGGGGATTTTTAAAAAGAAAACACCAACACCTACTCTTTGTCAAAAAGAATAGATAATTTGTCCTTTGTTGGTTACTGAGATACCAGTCTGGGTGCAACTCAAATCTAGTGGTGATCTCTGAGCTCCCCTCCACCTAATTAGGGGAAAGATAAAATAGTAGTAACATCCAGATCAGCTGTAATGATTTTGTTAACTCGATTATTCTTCTGACAATTAAGTCTGCCTGCCATGGCCTCTCAGGAATGTCAAAGCCTTCTTTCTACAGAGCAGGTAATGTCACAGGTGTGACCGTGAAATCAATAATGAGGCACAGCTCTTTGCAGAGGGCATCCAGGTCAGACAGAACAGCCCTTAAATTAAACATTGATAAGCAGAACACAATTATCCATCATGTTTAAGTGCCTGCGTGAAATTAGCAGCCAGGGAATGGGAGCAGTGGGGGAAAAATTACTGGAGGATGCGCTGAAATGCAGAATATCCACCAACACTGTTGCTGTTTGTCTCTGACAGCAGTGTGGGGATCTGCCATTTAAAACTGCAACATTCAAACCACAAATCTTGCTGAAACCGTAGCCCCTTACTGCTGTAAAGCTATCATGCTAAGACATCAATTCCCTTCTTGGTCAGTATTGTTTCTTCTACATATAAATAGAAGAAAGCAGCACGGAACAAATGTCTCCCACCGAAAGCAGAACTAAGGAGAATAAAGATGTATCTGCAAATACACCGACTTTGTGTAGGTTTTTTATTTAGTTGAGTCAATGGTCCATGTGGGTATTATATCAACTAGACAAATGTTCTTGTGGGGAGCTTCAGTAACTTTCTTGAAATGTTAATAAATTAAAACATGGTTGAAGATGTACAAATATTTTTTTTAAAAAAACACAAATATTTACCTGACCTATGTTTTTGATAAATATACTGTCCTTCACAATTTAAGGAAGCTATAAACAAGTAGGTCTTAAATCTATAGTGCAATCCCACACTTGTATTCCATAACACAGTAAGTAATTAAATATGAACAAGCGCTATTGTGACTGAATATTACATGTTTGCAGAAGGAAGGAAGGAATAATTTGGCCAGTTAAATATAATAAAAACAGAAAGTTGAACAAAAGCAAGTAAGCTGAGATTCTCGGGCTTGTATATATAAGTACATCAATTCCACTTTATCCCTTTCAAAATTGGTGGGTACAATATCATGATATAAATCCTGCACCTTTTATTAATACCCAATGCTATAGTAATCCAAGCATTCACTACTTGGGTAGCTGTGCGTATCAGTATCTCAATTTCTCTAGCTTTCATCATCATTCATAATTTTGTATATACCCACTGTCTTCTGATCGCTATTTTATATGCAATGAAGATCTTATGTTCAACCCTAGGAATTAGTCTATTAAATATATTAATTTTAGCCAGGTTAAACCCATGTCATTTATTATGTTTATATCAGCTCTGGTCAAAATTTGGGTTTTGGCAAGTGGCATATAATTTACGTCAGTTGTAACAGTGTGGGTTCATGTGATTGTCTTTTGTGGTCTTCCCAGCCAAAAAGTCAACTGGGAAAGCCAGATTTGTTTAACAACTGCATGATTCACTTAACAATTGGAGTGATTTGCTTAACAACCAAGGCAAACAGGTCACAGAATTGGGCAAAATTATTAAAATTGCTGCCTCACTTAACAACAGAAATTCTGTACAAGTAGTCCTCTACAAATGAGCCCCAAATTTCTGCTGCTAAGTGAGATATTTGTTAAGTGAGTCTTGCCCTATTTTACAATCTTTATTGCCACATTTATTAAATGGGCCATTGCAGTTTTTAAGTTAGTAACGCATTTGTTAAAGGAATCTGGCTTCTCCATTGCTTGTCAGAAGGAAATGACCATAAGATACTGCAACCATTATAAATATGAACTGGTTTCCAAGAGTTTTTGATCACATGACCATGGCAATGCTGCAAAGGTCATAAGTGTGAAAAATGGTCACAAGTCGCTTATTTCCATTCTATTGCAACTAAATGAACTTTCTAAGTTGATGACTGCTTCTATATATATGATTATACTTCTCTATAAATGAAATAATTAATGAATGAAGCTAAGAAACAATGAATCTGCATAGGTTTTATGGTTAATCGACTCCCCCCCCAAAAGGTTAGCCAGTTTTTTAGCTTATTTATTTATATATATGTGGTCTTGGATGCCACCACTTATGATGGAGTCAAGAAGGTTTACAGTACAGGATGTTTATTATTGTTATCATATGTGCTTTCTTGGTCAATAACCTATTCAGAAACCGACAATCTTTCTACAATATGAGTGGGATCACCGTCCCTTAGGTGGTCACCCTCTCAGGTGGTATGATTTAATGGTCATGGACTGCCTTAAGTTAGGTTTTTGTGTTTGCATTCTTATATTATTTAGTATTTAATGGTAATTAAATACTAAATAATATAAGAATGCAAAAACAAAAACAAAAACCTAACTTAAGGCAGTCCATGACCATTAAATCATACCACCTGAGAGGGTGACCACCTAAGGGACAGTGATCCCACTCATATTGTAGAAAGATTGTCGGTTTCTGAATAGGTTATTGACCAAGAAAGCACATATGATAACACTAATAAACATTTGTTATAACCATTTGTTAAGAAAGTTTTATATATTGCCAATATTCTACTGTCAAAGCTCTCAGCTTGCCAAAGAAAATTCACTGACTTATTTACTTAGTTACGTTCTGGGAAGAGACCTTGTGGTATGCGAAGAGAGAGAAAGAGAGAAAGAAAGAGAGAGGGAGGGAGGGAGGGAGGGGGAGGGAGGGAGGGAGAGAGAGAGAATACAAACACACACACTTTCTTTTGAGAGCAGGCAACAGAATTTCATTTTCAATGTGTACCAGTGTGTCCACAGTAAAGAATGGCAATAAAGGTTCTTATCTTATCTTATCTTATCTTATCTTATCTTATCTTATCTTACCTTACCTTACCTTACCTTACCTTACCTTACCTTCAGGGGTGGGTTCTAATTTACCTCTCTACCAGTTCACTTACCCCCATGTTGCGTGGATGTGTGTGCGCAATGCGCAGTGACTAAAAATCCAAAAACAACCCCCCCCCAAAAAAATATCCAAAACCAAGATAGTGATGCATGCACAGAAGAAAAAAACCAGGGGGAAAAATGCCCCCCCCCCCAAAATTCAAAATAAAGATGTCGGCCTCCACAGACTGGCACCGACTGATCTAGTTCTGTGGCGTCATGGTGTCATCACCAGTGACTTGCTACCAGTCTGAACTGGTACCTTACCTACTCTGCTTACCTTATCTACCCTATCTTATCATCTTGTACATTTTGCAATTAGATTCATCATAGAGAGACAGAAGCTGAAGGTGGATTCTAATCTCTGCAACTTTTAGAAAGGAAGCAACTGTATTCTCACATAGGAACATGAGAAGTTGCCTTGCTTCTGCTCTGACTTCCACTTGTTCAACTTAGAGTGATCTGCACTGAATTGTAGGCACTTTCCAGGGATTCAGATTGGATCTTGCCCAGCCCTTTTAAAGAATAGAATAGAAAATAGAATGGAATGGAATAGAATAGAATAGAATAGGATTTTTAAAATTATTTTAAATATTAGATTTGTTATATGTTGTTTCACTATTGTTGTTAGCTGCCCCGAGTCTGCGGAGAGGGGCAGCATACAAATGTAATAAATAAATAAATAAAATAAATAAATAAATAAATAAATAGAATAAAATAGAATGGAATGGAATAGAATAGAATAGAATAAAATATTGTCACTTTAAATGTACACTAGTCAGCATATATTAAAATGAATTTTTGTTGAATTCAGCTCTCAAAAGATAATTATAATGCATATACCCATATAGACACACATATTTAAAAACAAGGAGTTGAATCTTGACTAGGGGTATGTGAAATAAATGATCCAAGAGGGGTGAAAATGACAGAGATTTATTTTTCTTCAGTCGGAAGATAACTCTATACTTGAACCGCTACTAAAGTATCTAGGTGCGAACTGAACTCGAGCGCGGGCTCCTGATATTTATACTTCTTTTTCCCGGCAACGGGAAACTGTTACAATTCTCCCGCTTAAATGGAACAACCAATCAGAAGGATACATTTAAATTTGAACTATTTACATTAAACTATGTACACATTCAACAGTATGCAAAACATGTGTTCACCTACTAACCTACAGCACATTCAGAATTGCTTAAGGCTGCACTTGGAAGTAGATGTTACAAGATCAATGGTATCATATCTTTTTATTTCACAAAAAGGTTAGATGGTTCTATTTAATGAATTCAATGCCATTTACAGTTCCAGAACTCCCAGATAAAGCAGTACTGCAAAGAACACAAATATTTCTTGGTCCCTACTTTGGAAAAATCCTCCATGTCGGTTATGACAAACCACCAGTTTGCACCATTTCAAAAGAGAATCTTTCCTTGTCCTGGGTGTTTTGCTTGGCAATCTGTGTTAGTTTTGAGCTGACATCAGGAATTATTTTCAGAATTCAAAGAACAAAACCCCAATAACAATAAATGGATATATAGAGTTCTTCTACTCTCGGTTTTTTTGGAGACATATTGAAAACTGAAACAAAACAAGTCTTAAAAATAAATAACCAGTCATACCATGAAGGATAAGTTTAATCGTCTCAGATATATTTGCTTTACACAGAGTAAGCGACGTTCATTATAGAGCTTTGCAATCAGGAATGAAATGAAAATTTCATTTAACAAATCACATCTACAAAGGCATAAAATATTAATAACTCAGAAAGTATTTTCTGCTTAGGTGCAACGTATACCGTTCCATTTCATATCTACTTCCATTTCAGTACTGAACTGCCCTGATGCACCTCACCAACACCACCAAATTAAAGATGGGCTTTTTTCACCCCATTATTTCTGAAATGTACTGCAGCCAGCATGCTATACGCATTGAATGGAAGAACTAGGAGAATTAAAACCATGCAATGAAACAGCTTTTTGACGGATAAAGCTATGGAAATTTTAGGCTCCATTTACTTCTCAATCTAATTTTGCCCTCTGATGCACATTATGCCCGGAATGGGATCTCATGTGGTTTGATCAGTGCTCTTAACGCGTGCCAGAGCAACACATTCCCTCTATTGTTGTTTCTTTGCAGTAGCATAGCAATACTTTTAATAAGAGCAGCTCAGCAGGCACTTAAAGGCCATCTCCCTAGTAGTTCTCTACTGATATTAGAAAATGCAAAATTATAAAGACCACCTTCCATTTGGAATAACAACTTTCAACTATTCCACAATTCTGATCCAATTATTATGATTTAGTTTACAAGGTTATTCTGGGGTGATAAACTATGGAAAATAATTTAAACAAATCAAGAGCCTTATTTTTTGTTTTATATATATATAAAAAAGGGGACCCAGAATTCTCATCCAAGGATTTTTGTTGTTATTGTTACATGGAAAATAATCCATATTTCTAATTCCAAAATGTCTAATGGGATTTTTTTTAAAAAATAGTTTTTATTGAGCAATTTTAAAAACAACATTTAAATACAAATATACATGTACACAAATCCAACATTTAAAAGACACCACACAACATAACAAAACATAAACAGTTAATATTGGTATTCATTTAGCAGCGTTGCATATCGCTAT
Source organism: Erythrolamprus reginae (assembly GCF_031021105.1). NCBI lineage: Eukaryota > Metazoa > Chordata > Lepidosauria > Squamata > Dipsadidae > Erythrolamprus > Erythrolamprus reginae. The sequence continues at coordinate 236,219,140 of NC_091951.1, read as the reverse complement.
ATCTTCTGTGAATCTATATTGCTTATTCATTAACTTATCTTTATTCACATATTTCTTAAACTCCAACATATTATAATTTTCTCTGTCTTTCAACATCCTGTCTAAATCTATCTACTTTTCATCTTATATCCTCTATACATAACTGACTATTTAAATTTGCTTTTGTGTTCCAACCAACTATACCAATTACTCCATATTTTATAAAATTCCAATTAATCTTTATACACCTCAATACTGTCCAGTAATTTTTTAAAAACCTTAAATTTTAAACAGAAGAGTAATGCTACTAGTATGAGAACTAGTAGTTTATACTATTGTGCTACAACACTATAGCACCCACAAAGATGCAGTGCCCAATTTTATCACCACTTCTGGAAATGACTGAAAAGTAACAGCAATTGAACTTGTAATATATCAGCTTCTATGGGGTCAATTCATCCTGCCTTCTTTGTAAATTACCTTTTGAAAAATCTAACTAGTCCAGTATTTAATGGGAATATTTGTTCCAACTATCAGGACAATTATCATAAAAAAGATAATACAGTACAGTATTTAATAACCTGACATCTTTCATGTGTGAAAAGCTTCAATTCCAGCATATTTCCATCACATCTAGAAGGCAGCAGATTGGGGAAAGTTGTTTTATGTCTTGTAATTTCAGAGTAATCTTCCAAATGTCCTTTGTTATACCACCAGTGACATCTACTCATATTAATAGAAACTGACATAATCATCTGGCATAAAGCTATATATGGCTCAGGACTCTATTTGGCCTCAAGATAAAGTAAGGCATGTATGAAAAGCTTTAAAAAATCCTTGCTGTGTGAATCCTATCATTTGCTTTAGGGCACTCCAATTTCTTCAAAAGACCTTGCAACAAAATTTTATCCCATTTTATAGAGTGTGTGGTAGTATGATCTGGAGGAGGCTCTGTAATTAGTTCTGGATCTATGGCTTACTTCAGAGGTCTTCAAACTTGGCAACTTTAAGATTTGTGGACTTCAACTCCCAGAATTCTATGCTGGCTAGAGAATTCTGGGAGTTGAAGTCCACAAGTATTAAAGTTGCCAAGTTTGGGGACCCCTGGCCTACTTTGTTTTTAATTTATGGATAAGATTAGTGGTTATTGGCATTAATGAGTCATACCAAATACTATATTGACCAAAACCAATGTTATGTCATTTTGTAGATACCATTCTTCTTGCTAAGTGAGAAATCTGTTAAGTGAGTTTCTTGCCACCTTTGTTAAATGAATCACTGGAGTTGTTTAATTAGTAATACAGTTATTAAGTGACTCTGGCTTCCCTGTTGACTTTGCTTGTCAGAAGGTCGCAAAAAGATGATCCCATGACACTGAAACCATAATAAATATCAAGTAATTGTCAAGCATCCAAATTTAAATCACGTGACCATGGGGATACTGCAAAGGTCATATGTGAGAAAAATGGTCATATTGTCATTTTTTTGAGTGAACAGTCACTAAATGAACTGTTGTAAGTCGAGGATTACCTTTATATAAATGGAAGTAGATAAAAGATTATGATGAAGGGCCATATTCACTTCCTTATCCTTTAGTATACTGTTGATTTTTATAGGTATCTGGATATTATTCTTGACAATGTCTTCTATTGTCAGCTGATTGAGATATGTCCTTACCACTTTCAGGAGCTTTGATGTCCAGGGTTGGCACCTTTATCGGCCCTACAATAAATATACCTTAGGAAGGTATATTTAAACATTATATAGAGCTGGGATATTGCAGCAAGTACAGTGATACCTCATCTTTCAAATGCCCCTTCATACGAACTTTTTGTGATACGAACCCGAGGTTTACGATTTGTTTACCTTGTCTTAAGAACCATTTTTGTTTTACGAACCCGAGTCCGGGAGTGTGGGCTCTCGTACTGCGCGTGCGCTCTCTGACTGCCACAGGGATTTCCCTGCCTTGTGATGTCACTGCCGGGATTTCCCATTTGATTACAACCCCTGCCGCATTCCATGCTTGGAGAAAGCGCTCTCACAGCCGCTTTCTCCAAGCGCTTCCAGAACACCCTCCCTGCCTTTCCTGCAGCCCCTTCTCTGACAGCCCTGGACGAAAGCACTCCCAGCGAAGGGGCTGCGAGAGGGGAAGGGCAGGTATTCCCGAAGCACTCGGAGAAAACCCTCTCACAGCCCCTTCGCTGGGAGTGCTTTTGCCGAGCCAGCTCCTTCCGAGCCAGACCCTGTGATCCAGCCCCACCCTCCCAAAGGGTGGGGCTGCCATGTCCCGGCGGATTCCATCTCTCTTGCCAGGACAAGAGGATAGTGGCGGCAGTGGCGGTTTCCTTTTCAAAAGCAGTGCCGGGAATGTCACATCCAACCTCCCCCCCGCTGCCTCTCGCCCCCAAACAAGTGCTGAAGGTGCTGTCAGAAGAATTCAATTTTATACTGTATGTGCTTCCATAATTTAGAAGACAAAACTGATGCATTCTATGGCTGCTTAACTTGGAGTTTTATATATATATATATATATATATATATATATATATATATATATATATATATATATGTAGATTGTTCTGAGTTCGGCAAAACCCGAACTCAGAACAATCTACATACATATACCCGTGAAAATTTACGAAAACAAATATATATATATATATATATATATATTTCTATATTTTACTTGTGCTCAAATTTTAAAAGGGTAGATTTATCATCAAAACATTTATTGTAAAAAAAATGATGTCATTCAGATGATGGTGATTTAATCATGCCTTTTTAGCTATTTTAATGCATAGCTAGTTATACATTATGATAGAAAAATTAAAATGCTCAAATGATTTCTTAAATTAGCACACACAAAAGGTACCGATGTGAAAGAGAAAAGGGAAGGCAAAGTTTATTTATTTTGTTTTAACAGAAGACTTTGAGATTGTATCAGTATGTCCTCAAATTGAAAATACAATATGAATAGCCCTGGCTGTAAAGCCTTGTCATTATTTAGAATTTGCCTCTATGACTGCTTCTTATTTAAAGCAGTGGATGTTTTGCCTTCCCAGGGGATGTATGTTTTGAAAAAATGAGGGAGCATAAAATGAATAAGTCCTCAAAAAATTATATTAGCATAAGAAATTCACCAAAGAAATCTTTTATAATGCAGACAGATAGTCAAAATTATGAACCAGAAAGATTTATTATAAGTCAATGATTAAAGTAACAACAAAAGCCAGGGGAATGAAAACTTCAATTGGTTTATGTCACAGAGGAGTTAATCCCATGTTAAATTTCCTATTTCACAAAATCAATATTTATGATCTGCATCTCTGGAATTAATTTGGAATGGAGAGACATCAGAATTCAAGATAATTTTAAATGCAGTGAACAAGGTTTTTATTAGGGTGTGTAAAGATAATACTTGCTTCATCCTGACCTAAGCACTGCCCCAAGAATTATTGCAATGCCACAGTTCACAAATAAGCATCGCCAAGTGCCTCTGTGCTCTTTAGCACGCAAGATATAAGTGATATGGTAGAATATAAATGGCAACTATTTATTTTAGATTTTTGTAATGTAAATGCAGAAGAAAACTAAAAGTTACTGCTTTCTGCAATGTAAATCTCTGTGTTTTTCCAATTGCTTTATTTTTTTTTCAATATCAGACTTTACCTGCTGTTTCTATCCATTTTGCCTGCACTAGGAAAATATGTATTTCACTTTTTGTCTGCTTTCTCTCTTGTTACCTGCCCATCAAATCTTTCAACATACACTAGGATGTGAAATCAAATAAAAATAACATAAACCATTCCTATGGTACCTTGGGAATTATTTTTATATCCTTCCAAGGTCTGGGAAAGGCAAACCCAGTTACTGTCCTTTTAATTTTATATTATTACAATGCATATTAAACTGTCCTGGGAATTGTAAATTGGAATATACAGTAGGAAGATATAATAAATACATAAATGTTTGTCAGTTGGATTCAGATTTCTAAACACCAAAAGGACAACAAAAAAGGACCCTGCCAAAAATCCTGAGAAAAGTTTCATGAAAAAAAGTAATCAAAATAGAGAAATGCTTTTAAAGAGCTATCCAAGGTTACTTTCATACTAAGGCACAGTATCTGAAAGTTTGGCTGGTGTTTTTTTTTTTAAATTAAACATAGCCTATATTATACTAACAGGAAATTCTACGGTTATAAATTATTCCGGGAAGCAGGGAAGAGAAAGAAAGGAAATGAAAGTCATCAAAAGTCAACCTTGAACTTCAAGGAATACTTATTAATTTTTAATATTTAGGAATCTATTCCATGACAAAGGCTGCCCACCTTGTTCTATAGCGTCCTCTTTCATTGAAGGAATCCCATGCTCATCTTGGACAATCATATATTTGAGGTGATCCCTTCCCCACCTCTCCATCCTATTCTCTGCCTCTCCTTCTTGAGCATCTGGTGGAAATTTTGGCTGTTGGGGACTCCCATGCTTTTAAATTAAACTCTGAATGCTACCCTCTGATGAGTATAATAGTGACAGTCAAGCAAAGAGCTTTGAAAAAGGGAGAATCTATAAAAGTTTAATGAAGACAGGGGTGAAGGGAGGGGTGGTTGGCCACTGTAGTTCATTCTGTGGAGAGTGGGTGACGTCAGGATTTATAACTGTATTAAACGCCATGACAGTGAGCCATGATAAATCAGTTCCCCCTTCTTCCCAAATCACAGACAATAAAAGCTTTGGCAGTGAAAGTCATTCATCATCATAAAGACTGGAGACGTTCTAGTCATCAATTTCACTCACTTCCCTAATACTCTGGAGAGGAGGGGAAGGAAAAATAACATGAAGAAAGATTGAACAGGAATAATTATAAAGGTCAAAAGAAAAGAATCCCTCCAGGAAGCAAGTTTGTATTGTGGTAGAAAGAAACACTGCAAACTCCTACTAAGCCGACTCTGTCAACAAATTTTGGCTAGCTTTGTGGAGTACCAGCCATTTGTCCTTGCAAAGCTCCTTCCCCAGGGAACAAGATCCTCTCCCTGATTCTACATTGTACCACTAAAACTCACTGTGGGGAGCCTTTCTCTACTCCCTTCTCCATTTCTAAGCTTCTTGAGTGAGAACAGCTTTCGGCTCTCCTGTCCAAATTTGATGAAAAATATCCAATATGCAAAATGCTATGGGAAGATGTTAGAAGCCGAATACAGATACCCCTTTGAGGGGTATCATAATTGACCCCAAAATTTCTGTTGCTGAGACAATTGTTAATTGAATTTCCCCTCTCATTTTAATTCAATTCAATTCAATTTATTAGATTTGTATGCCGCCCCTCTCCGAAGACTCGGGGCGGTTCACAACAACAATAAAAAGAGTATAACAATGGAACAAATCTAATAATAAAATTACATTAAAAACCCCCAACAATTTAAAAACCATACAACACATACATACCAAACATAAAATATAAGAAAGACTGGGGGAGATGTCTTAATTCCCCCATGCCTGGCGATATAGGTGGGTCTTGAGTAACTTGCGAAAGACAAGGAGGGTGGGGGCCATTCTAATCTCCGGGGGGAGTTGATTCCAGAGGGCCGGTGCCACCACAGAGAAGGCTCTTCCCCTGGGGCCCGCCAAACGACATTGTTTGGTCGACGGGACCCGGAGAAGGCCAACTCTGTGGGAGCTTATCGGCCGCTTACAACCTTTCTTGGCACAGTAAATGAATTACTGCAGTTCGTTAAACAATATGTTTGTGAACTGAATCCGGCTTGGCCATGGACTTTGCTTGTCAGAAAGCCGCAAAAGATTATCACATGGCCCAGGATACTGCCAGTTGGCAAGCATCTGAATTTTGATCACATGAGAATGGGGATGCTGCAATGGTCATAAGGGTAGGAAATGGTCATAGGTTACTCTTTTCGGTGCCACTGTAACTCTGAGCAGTCATTAAATGTACTGTTGTAAGTACAGGACTACCTGTACCATTCTTCCACTTCCACACTTAAGAGTGTTGTGGTTAGCTCTAGCCCAGCTCCTGCCCCAGGGACTGTGGATGTGAGGGAGACATCCACATGCTGCAGGCCTGTTTTGCCCCCGGTGGAATCTGCTGATGAAGGCTCCTCTGACCAAGAAGACATGAGTGACAGGGAGGAGGAGGAGAGTGTGGCAGACAGCTCAGAAGGAGATCAATTATCTAGCTCCTCCTTGGATTCAGAACAAGAGTTAATGATACAGCCACGCAAGCGGAGAGCGATGCATAGGCAACAACAACTGAGAGATTATTATCAAAGAAAATGAGGCCACCTGTGGTTGGGTGGGGCTGTGGTAATTAGTGAGGCTACTATAAATAGCAGCCTGTGGGTTTGGCCATTGTGGAGGATTATCTGATCGTTGTGTTTCGTGACTGCTTTACTGACTTTGACCTTTTGTGTGCTGATTTTTCCCCGCTTTGAAGCTAAACCAGGGCAAAGTGTGTTTCACTTTGTGAAAGAAGAAGGACTGTGAATTGCCTCACAGCTGCAAGCTAAGTATCACAGAGCTGATAAGGGACTTGTACAAATTACCAGTTTGTTTGGAGACTAGTGCTCTTGGCTATACCAAAAGAGGGCTTCGTTTAAGTTCTGTTCGGGTCGTATGTGACCCGAAGTCAAGTTTGAGTCCCTGTAAAAAATTTTCCCTGCATATCTGAAACTTGAAATTTCATGTAGTTTCATCATTTCAGGGGTTCTCTCTATGAGAATTTTTTTTGGGGGGTGGGGGGCTTAGTTTTTGCTGGGCAAAAAAAGTTACAAATCTTATGTTCCTGGGTCACCCTGACCCGGACCGAAAACTCTTCATTTGCAGTGCTTATGTTTGGTCTTTTTGAAAGCTTTTTTCACTTGGAAAGTAGTCTGAACATTTCTGCACACAATGATATGAAAATTGAAATGAAAAAAGTAAATCTTATTGGTTTATTTTGCGGATATAATGCACGCCCCCCCCCCGTTTTTGTGAAAAAATTTTCAATTTATGGATAGTTTTGCTTGCAAAATGCATTCTATTTTACTAAAGTTGGTGTGGGATTGGTAGCTTGAACATTTCTGAATATAAGAAAAATATAAAGGAACTGAAAAAAATGATTCTTATTGGTTTTTTAACATCAGAAATAAGGCCTCCCCCCCCCCCTTGGCTGCTTGCAACCATTTTCACTTTTTATTTTTTTATGCTCCAAATCCGAAATATTCTTTAAAATCTTAGGCATTCACTTACTCAATTTAACAATGCTGATCATCAAAAAATATTTTTGGGGTGGTGGCTAATTGTTTTCTGGGCAAAAAAAAATCATAACTTTGAATCTGTTTCTGTTCGTATGTGACCGGACCAAAAATATTTTTTTTAGGTACTTGAATTTGATCTTTTTGAAAACTTTTTCAACTGGAAAACTAGTTTGAACATTTATGAACATAATGATATGAAAATTGAACTGGAAAAATTGAGACTTATATTTTTATTTTGATCAAAAAGCCCCTCCCCCCATCCTTTTTTAATTTCGTGTCAATTTCTATTTTTTAAGGCTACAAATCCCTAAGGAATTTTCCCCCAAAAGGTTTGATATACTAAATTGAACATTTCTGAATATAAGAAAAATATAAATGAACTGAAAAAAATGGTTCTTATTGGTTTATTTTTGCCACAAAAGGGCCACCCCCCCTCGGCCTTGCTGTGTGCCATTATTGTCACTGTTTATACATATTTGTCTAGAAATATTTGGAATATCCTTTTGAAAATCAACCACATTGTAGCCAGAGAACTAATTTTATGAAACAAATCCATTTTACTAAAAAAAAGTATGTAAGTTTGAAATTAACAGCATAATTTTTATATAAATTGAAATAATTGAGGCATACTTTATGTGCAAAATAAACCAATATGCATCAATTTTTCCAGTTCAATTTTCATATCATTATGTTCAGAAATGTTCAAGCTACCAATCCCACACCAACTTTAGTAAAATAGAATGTATTTTGCTAGCAAAACTATCCATAAAGTGAAGACTATTTAAAAAAAACGGGGGGGGCGTGCATTTCATCAACAAAATAAACCAATATGCATCAATTTTTCCAGTTCAATTTTCATATCATTATGTTCAGAAATGTTCAAGCTACCAATCCCATACCAACTTTAGTAAAATAGAATGCATTTTGCAAGCAAAACTATCCATAAATTGAAAAAAATTTCACAAAAACAGGGGGGGCGTGCATTATATCCGCAAAATAAACCAATAAGATTTACTTTTTTCATTTCAATTTTCATATCATTGTGTGCAGAAATGTTCAGACTACTTTCCAAGTGAAAAAAGCTTTCAAAAAGACCAAACATAAGCACTGCAAATGAAGAGTTTTCGGTCCGGGTCAGGGTGACCCGGGAACATAAGATTTGTTACTTTTCTTAAACAGAACAGCAGGGTTAAGTGAATTTTCATTATAAAGAACATTGTTTTGAATTTTCAAACGTGTGTGTGTGTGAAATTTGTACCTGTGAATTTTCGGGAGGGGTCTACCAGAGAGCCCGACAGAACAAACAGAAAGAATGGGGATGAAAGCATAAGCGAAAGAAATCAAAAACATCCTCTCTAGCTCTATAAAGAAGAGTTTCGGATCCTGTATACCTTGGGCTTACTAAGTATCTATGCTGTTCCTTCCAATTGCATACAGGATGGGCACTATCTGAAGATTTCACAGGCTCCAGAAGTGCAGAACACAATCCTTTCAAATCCCCTGCAGATATCAAGGTTGGAAAATTTGGTTGGAGCTCTTTCACAGCAGTAGCAAGTAAACTCTGTGATCTTACAATATTGGTAGTAGGCTCATTTACTAAATGGAGGTAAATTCCAATTTAGCCCAAACAGGTTCATCCATAAATAAAAGACAAGTACTGGCAGACCTGCAAGGTTAGCAATAAAAAGTAGTGGAAGCTAGATGGGAGAGCACCAAAACAGCTAAGCTCAGCAGGCATATAGTGCTGACTGGTTCTTGGGAAGGAAAATGGTGAACCAGATGACTGAGTCTTTAAAAGGACATTGCTAGCTAGAATTCTAATGCCAGAGTTACCTTTGCAGACAAAGATACAAACCAAGCGAAAGCAGATTTATTAAGAAGGAGATACCCAATTTCTCGTGAAAGCACCAGAGAACCTTCGGAGTCTTCGGAGAGGGGCGGCATACAAATCCAAATAATAAATAATAAATAAATAAATAAACCTTGTAGGGGGAGAGAATCTGTGATATCCAAAAATCAGAAAGAATCTGGTAGCAGATCTTCAGACTTAGCCACGGTTTTCCAAGCTCACTTCATCAGATGTGCAGAGTAATCAAATTCAAATGTAAAAAGTTATAAGGAGAAAGGAGATAAGGTGTTGGTGAGGCAGAAGTCCAGTTTAAGGGAAATTTGAGTATATCTTCATTGTCCCATTGTAATACAGTGTTCCCTCAATTTTCGTGGGGGATGCATTCCGAGACCGCCCGCAAAAGTCGAATTTCCGTGAAGTAGAGATGCGGAAGTAAATACACTATTTTTGGCTATGAACAGTATCCCAAGACCTTCCCTTAACACTTTAAACCCCTAAATTACAATTTCCCATTCCCTTAGTAACCATTTAGATTATTACTCACCATGTTTATTTATTAAAGTTTATTAAAAAAATGTTTTTTAAAGGCAGACGAAAGTTTGGCAATGACATATGACGTCATCGGGTGGGAAAAACCGTGGTATAGGGGGGGAAACCGCAAAGTATTTTTTAATTAATATTTTTGAAAAACCATGGTATAGACGTTTCGCGAAGTTCGAACCTGCGAAAATTGAGGGAACACTGTATTTGTTTTTTCACAGGTGATCTATTATAGTGGGTTGCAAAATGCAAAACATTCCTTCAGTATTTTGGACAGATCATACAACTGCGATTATTTCATGAAGAACCATGATGCTTTTTTCTGAGCATGTTTAGACTTAACTGCTTAACTTTCTATGAATATTAAGCACTCCATTTAGTGACTCTCTCTTGGGGAATTCCCTTGGGCATTAAACAAGACCATGAGTGCAAAGAATTCCTGCCATCACTTGTTATTACTATTATGCCTTCGTATTATTTACACCTTCACAAAATGCTTTGCTGTAACTTGAAGCCTCAAATACTGTATGTTGGTGCAAATGTGCTTTCTGATGCCTCACGTAGTCCACTATCTTTTTTTAACATATACATATTTACAAATAAATAAAGAGGAAGGTAACATGCCGCAAACAAAAACGCTACCTCAAAGAATAATTATAATTCAAACCAATTCCCTATGCCACATCTGGATCCCAGTTTCATCTTTAGAAAAGAAAAGGTGGCTCTGGTCCCATGCTTTATTTAGAAATATGCCTTCGTGTTCCTCTCATGCCCTTCATGGCATCGGACCAGGATATCTGCAAGACCGCCTTCTGCTGCACGAATCCCAGCAATCGGTTAGGTCCCACAGAGGTGGCCTTCTCCGGGTCCCGTCGACTAAACAATGTCGTCTGGCGGGACCCAGGGGAAGAGCCTTCTCTGTGGTGGCTCTGACCTTCTGGAACCAGCTCCCCCCAGAGATCAGGATTGCCCCCACCCTCCTTGCTTTTCGTAAATTTCTTAAAACCCACCTCTGCCGTCAGGCATGGAGGAATTGAAATATCTCCCCCTTGCCCATGTAGTTTTTGTGTATGATTCCATTGTGTGTTGTTTTTTATATATTGGGGTTTCTTTTTTTGGACTTTTTAATCTAAAACTGTAACCTAGATTTTATATATTAGATTTGTTACTATGTATTTTTCTTCACCATTGTTGTGAGCCACCCCAAGTCTGCGGAGAGGGGCGGCATATAAATCCAATAAATCTAATCTAATCTAATCCTCACCAAAAATAAAAATAAAGTTTGGGATTGTTAGATAAGATGGTGGAGAATAGAATGGCAGAACAGGTACCTTATAATTGGCCATACTCCTCATACCAGCCAAGTATACCAGACTAGGAATCACTGCATTATAACTACCGTATATAGGTTTTTAAGTACAAACTATACTCACTGACTTCTATAATGCTCTTCTTTGAAAAAGAGACATAGATTGCTAACTCCTTTGTTGCTAAAATCATCTAATCATCTAATAAAGAAAGCTGAATTAAAACAACACATTCTGTATCATGGAAATAGAGAGCATTCTTTGTCTCTACATGCATATTTGTAGGTCAAATATTAGATCTGGGCTGCAAAAATGAGGAGAGCCACTAGATAGAAGCACAAAGACACTTTCTGCATATCTTTGCTGCCACCTAAGGGTGGTCTGAATTTTTGCAACCCAGATATAATAGGCCTAATAGCCCTAACCTCTTGGGAGTGCTTTAATTAGAAAGGTGATCCCTTTAATTTTACTTTAGAAAATTGCAGGGAGGCAATGATTTGCTCTTTAATTTATCCCAAGAACCCACTTTTGAAGGGCTTGCTGATTGGATTTGCCTCAGTGATTATTATATTTCTATGCCCAAAGAATCTTAGAACATGCATTGTTCACAGAAATGTATCTGCTAAAACATTTTGACAGTTATGCCTATACATCACAATGCTTATAAGCTAATTGCAGCCTTCATGGGAATCCCAAGTATCTATTTGCAGAATTTCCATTTCTTCATGGCAATATATTTAGCCATGCAGGTCCATCAAAACTGGGGTTGGGAAATATCTTTATTAGAGTCTAGCATGTCTTATTTTCTAGGATTCAGAGGTGTATGATTGAACTGGCACTCAGGTCTATCCATATTTCCCAGTTGCCTTGTCACCAATTGTTCTGTCTGGGTCCCCCCAGACGCCAACACCAACCAAAAAGAGTATTCAGACACACTGGTAAAAAGCAAAGGCAGTTTATATACTGGAAAGCAAACACAGGTAACAAAAACTGTTCTTACAGACAGGAACACGATGAAGCTTCACAGAGGTTTCACGAAGGCCAGGCAATAAAACAGGATTCTTTCTGGCAAAAACAACACTGGAGATAATAAAACCCATGCCTCCCCCAAGTCTTTCAGCCTTCTAGGCCACAAGCCAAGATCAGAGACGCCAAGAATCGAAGCAAGGTCACAGGACTCCCAGTTGATAACTCTCCACAAGACTGTAAGGGCGGGCCTGCCTTTTCAACCCTGCTGAGGAGAACCACACCCAAACCCAGCTGTTGCCAATTCGGTGATGGAAATATCTTTCTAATTGGCCCCTTCTTTGAGCTGCATGTCTCTGCCTCATGTCTATTATAGCCTGTGCGTCTTCATCCAATGAATCCAGGCTACTAGCTGGGGAGAGCCCCCCCGGGGGTCTCAGGTTGCTCTCCCTCCTCCTCTTCCTGACGTTCCTCTCCCCCGTCTGCCTGGTCCTCCCCCTCCTGGTCACTGTCCTCCTCCTCTGGGCATGGATCTGGCAGAGCTCCAGCCGGTCCCTGAGGAGCCTCAGGCTGAATCACAACACCAGTATTAGCTGGCAACTTCCTGGATGACAAAATAGACATTGCCTTTATCAATCCCCCAATTACCCTTTAGTTGACCTCAACATTTTTTCATACTATTAGTTTGTGTTATCTTTTAACCTCTCATTTAAATGTTTTAATAATACATTAATATTTAACATTTTAAAAAGTAAAATGATATCGGCCTGCATTTTTCAGCTCCACTACCAAATATATCTGTTATTAGGTATTATAAAGTTATATATTCAGCACCCATCAATTTGTTTGAAGCTAACCTGCCAATCTCATAGTTATTTCCAGAGGCAGGACTATCCCATCTACAATGCCCCCCAAAATAAAGGGAACACTTAAACAACACAATATAACTCCAAGTAAATCAAACTTCTGTAAAATCAAACTGTCCACTTAGGAAGCAACACTGATTGACAATCAATTTCACATGCTGTTGTGCACATTCAACTTTGTACAGAACAAAGTATTCAATGAGAATATTTATTTCATTCAGATCTAGAAATATTCTCAATGAACACATTTGAGTATTCCCTTTATTTTTTTGAGCAGTATATATTGCTTCCCATTGTCGCAAATACTTTTCAGAGCTATGGTCACCATGACTTCTATAATGTCATGATAGTTATAATATTTGCTATTTTATAGGTTATGAAACTAACAAGTAGAACAAACAGCCTTCGTGCTGATAATGAAAATATCAGTGGATAGCTTCTGTCTTTTAGGATCAACTGTAAAAAGTAAAGGAACAAACAGTTAAAAAGTATGCCACAAATTAGCACTTGTTAGAACAAGCATGAAGGCCTTGGAAAAGATATTCAAATGCTGTGATGTATTTATACCTATAAAAATCATGCAAGCCATGGTATTCTCTGAGATACTCTATGAAAGTGAGAGCTGGACTTTGAAGAAGCAGAATAGGAAAAATGTTGATATATTTGAACATTGATGTTAAATAAGACTCCTGAGACAACCAAGAAAACAAACCAATGGATCATGAAACAATTCCACTTGGAGTTCTCACTTGAGATACAAATGACTAGCTCGTATTATCCTACTTCAGACACATCACATGAAGACCGAGCTCTATGGAAAAGGTTCTAATTCTGGGAATAGTGGAAGGACAGAGAAGAAGATGACAACCAGAAATAAAGTGGAAGGACTCAGCTACAGTGGCCATGAGTGCATCAATGGGAGATGAGAAAGAACAGGTGTAGAAAGATCAACATGGAAAAAATCTGGTTATGGACAACTGGACAACATATAATAATAAATCAGTATTATAGGTCATTTGGGTTGCTTCATGCAACAGCGTATATAGCTAGGAAAATCCACTCTCTCACAGGAAAGAAAGGATTAGCAATGGCTGTCCCTGGAACAGAAAGGTGGAACAACAGCACCAATGGAATTTTCCAGTGGCAAGGCTATTAGTCTATCTTGGGTGTACACCTTGCCAATCGTTCTCAAAATATTTCAGTCCTAATAAATCAGTTTAAAGTCAAGCTGGTATGGCCCCATGAAAGAAACAACTCAAACGCAAAGGGTGCCTATGCCTACATTTCCACTATATCATTTGTCCTTTGAATTAATTTTCAAGACTTCTAAATCTAAAGTAAGATAATTTTGAAGTTTACTGAAATTCATGAGATTATGTATTATTTAGATGGCTTTTGAAATGAAACATGAGATTAAAGAAATGGATTTGCCAAATATTTACAGCCTCTTGTCTCACTGTCTATAATATATCTCACCTGATGTTCTCTTTTAGCCAAGCAAAATGACTGTTGTAATATATTAAAACTTTTATGTTTTTACTAAACTTTCCAAATCTCTAGTATATCTTAACTTTCTTTTTCATTTTATAGTTTATTTAATATTGTGTCTTCTCTCTCTGTCTAACTAGATTTCTTCATTTAAAACTCATTAAAAGGTAGAATGTCAGTCTGCTACTTTATGGCATAATCCTTCCAATGGACATGTTGAACTTTAATTATAAGATAGGTCACTATTTAGTGGCTCAATTTTGAACCAGTCCTTGTGTGTTACTTAGGACTTAGTCACAGGTGCCCTTTCATTTAGTGTGCCCCAGAAAGTAATTAGTTCTGTTGTCAATAAATTGCCTTTCTTAACAGATTAAAGTCACAGCAGAACATAGTTATTTTGGGGGCAATTGAATTCACCTATTATTACTTTACAGTGTAGATTTTTTAAAAATCTCTCCCATTGCTGTCATCACGGGGAATTTTTATTGTTCTCCTGATCTTAAGGTTCACTGTTAAATATTGATCCAATGAGTCAGCGTCTGTATGGCTAATTTTTTTTATGTATAGACCATTCTAGCCAGAAATTTTATTTCAAAGAAACAATGAAATCTTTAACCTTTACACTGTGCTACGACTTTCTTTCAGAAACTATCATTCTGTGCTAATTTCTTTATTAGCTAGACCATTTCTTTTTATAGTTCCTTTATGTCTAGCCCAAGGAATGCAAGGGAGATTTACTTTGTGACATAGGGCCAAGGTTGCCAAAAACTCTTAAGATTGTCTTCTTCTCCTCTTTCAAACTAAAAAAAAAAATTCCTAAGGACTAGAACTTTTGGCTTCATGCAAACTCTCTGCAGTTTCTCCCCCTGCCCTTCTGTATCAACTTGCAAAAGATGCCACAGTTTTCAGAGTCACATTAAAGTTGAATGGCTTTCATTATTCAATTTTATTAAAACACCAGCATCGTTTTTTCAGATATGTACAGTAGGAAGACTGAAGCGAAGAGCCTCAGGCCAAAGTATGCTATGCCTTAAGGCAGTGTTGGCAAACCTATGGCATGGGTGCCACAGGTGGCACGTGGTGCCATATCTGAGGGCATGTGAGGCATAGCCCTATGTCAGCTCTAGGGTGCATGTATGTGCTCATCATCTGATTTTCAGCCTTCTTTTCGGCCATTTTCACTCTCCCCAGGTTTTAGGAAAGCTTCCTTAACCTTGGGGACAATGAAAAACAGCACAACAGGCCTACTGGAAGTCCGGAGGCTTCAATGAGGCCTGTGCGAATGCACAGGGGGAGGGGGGTTTGTGTGCATGTGCAGGGGGAGGGCATTGCATTATGGGTATTGTTGTGGTTGGCTCTGGCCCAGCTCCTGCCCCAAGGAATGTGGAGGTGGATGCAGGGGAAACATCAACATGTCATAGGCCTGTTTTATTGCCGACAGAGTCAGGTAGTGCAGTTTCCTCGGACGAAGAAGAAGGTGGGGGTGACTTGGAAGAGGGGGGCTTGGCACACAGCCCAGGAAGCCAATCTCCATTATCTTTGGTTGATTCGGATGAGGAAGTGTTAGACCCACACAGGCGCAGAATTATGCTTAAGAAACTCTTAAGATTGCCTTCTTCTCCTCCTTCAAACTCCAAAAAAATATTTTCCCCAAGGACTAGAACTTCATGCTTCATGCAAGCTCTGTGCAGTTTCTCCCCCTCCCCTTCTGTATCAACATGCAAAAGATGCATGTTGAAGAAATATTACAGGAGATAAGAGAGGCCACCTGTGTTTGGGTGGGGCTCCAGCAATTAGAGCTGCTGATATAAATAGCAGCATGCTGGCTTGGCCGTTGTGGAAGATTATCTGATTGTTGTTTCTTCAGGGCTGTGCCTTGCTGTTTCCCGACTTTCTTTGTTGATTTTTCACGACTTTGAAACCAAAGCAGAGCAAAGTGTGTGTGTGTCTCACTTCGTGGGAAGAAGGAGGGCTGTGACGTTTCTTCACAGCTGCTAGCTAAGTACTTAAGGACTGATTAAGGGGATTGTACTGCCTGCAAGGTTGTTTTGGGATGAGTGCTCCTTGCAATGCAAAAAGGGTGCTTTGTTTCTTTTGAATTTTGTGATAAAGAACATTGTTTTTGAACTTTCAAGTGTGTGTCTGAAATTTTTAGCTTGAATTTTTGGGAGACTCATACCATAGAGCCCGGCAGAACAGTTATGAGCACGCACGTGTGCACTATTGCACAAACCCTTTTGGCACCTGAGCCAAAAAATGTTCACCATCACTGCCGTAAGGAATACACAGAGAAACCCAGTGTGTAGTGGTTAAGGCACTGGATTCGAAACTGGGGGACCATGAATGCTAGTGACCTTTGGCCAATTCTTCTCAGTTTTACGAGGGAGACAAGGGCAAACTACCTTTGTTTGCTAAAGGGATTGCAGAGACTTGTCCAGGCAGTCATTAGAATTAAGACTCATTCAAAAGCACCAAAGAGGGGGGAAATGAATACACCGGGCTTTCTTACACTACAGATGGAAGAGAATTGGCCACTAATCAGTTAAGAGATGAAAGCTGCCATAGATATGTGAGACTAGTTCTGTTGGGGTACTATGTTAATCATTCATAAAATTCTGAGTACTGTACTATTCAAAGTTCTGGTTTTAACCTAGAATGGCCTAAGTGACTTGACTCTCAAGTACTTTCAAAGCATCTCTTCTAAATGTGTCAACTCTGCTAGGCCAGGTCAGGGAACAGACATTACAGGGATGCCAGAAATGCTATTTCATTGTTGGAGATATATTAAGATAACCTTGAAAAGTTGTCTCCCTCTTTTTTAAAGAAATACACAATAAAGGCCAGAGCTGTTTTGCATCTTTTTCTCATGCTTTCTACTTTCCCAAGACTGACCAATGGTTTTGCCTCTTCAACTTCCTTCTCAAGGTCAATGCTAAATTCTTCTACAGAATGAAACCCATTCAGTCTATTTTCAGCATGGGAGGGAGACTTCTTCATGTGGTTTTGTGAATAGAAGTAGATAAGGCTTTTTAAGTAGATATTCCTGTTCTGTGGAGCAATTCACCTCCTTTGTTTAGAGAAAGCAGTTCAAACAATTCTAATTTGTAGAATCTTTGGGGTATTAGACATACCATGTTTTGGGGGATGTGGTATTGGTTTTATTAATTATCCCTTTTTATTGTTTTAGAATGATTTCAGGATCCTATGGTTTTGTTCTATTCGTACAAAATACAGTGGTACCTCTTCTTATGAACTTAATTCATTCCATAACCAGGTTCATAAGTAGAAAAGTTCTTAAGAAGAAGCAATTTTCCCCATAGGAATCAATGTAAAAGCAAATAATGCATGTAATCCCATCCCAAAAGTCACTCCTTTTGCCTTGCTCCACTGGGAATCCCCGCCTCTGGACTTCCATTGCCAGCTGAAGCACCCGTTCTTGCATTGCTGGGAGTCCCCTGAGCCTCCCCTCGTTGGGAAACCCCACCTCCGGACTTTGCTTGCCAGCCAAAGTGCCTGTTCCTGCATTGCTGGGACTTCCCTGAGCCTCCCCTCACTGGGATTCAAAGCAGCGCCAGCAAAAATGAAGGGAATACCAGTGAGGGGAGCCTCAGGGGAATCCCAGCAACACAAGAACGGGCACTTCGGCTGGCATTGGAAGTCTGGAGATGGGGTTTCCCAGTGAGGGGAGGCTCAGGGAAATCCCAGCGCTTTGTCTGGCAACGGAAGTCTGTCGTAAGGTGAACATAGTTTGGAAGAAGAGGCAAAAAAATCTTAAACACTGGGTTCGTATCTCAAAATGTTCGTTAGTAGAGGCATTCGTAAGAAGAGGTACCACTGTACTGGTATTTTCATTTTACCAATCCATGATGCAAGAGAAGTGAACTCATCTAATTTTCTGCTAACATCTTTAGAATTTAAAAATAAGGATGATATTAACAGTAAACCCTTGTAGTATGCTATTAGATCTAGGCTGCAGAAACAGGTCTTTGCATAATTTGCCCATAGTAGAGTAATTTGAGCCTATTCATTTGTGCTTCAACTGAGAACTTTAGGTTGATTTATTTGACAATCCATTTGTTTCTTTCCATGGTTTTCAATGGCATTTTCAGATGTTTTCTCCAACACCCAAGCTCATAATTGTCATTATTTTTCCTATCCTTCTTTTTCAAAGTCCAAGATGGCCAATGGATGGCAGTAAAGAGTTGTGTTTTAAGTGTATCCTTGCTGCCATCTAATGACCATCTACATTTTTGCAGCTCAGATATGATACAATACAATACCTCTATTTTACACTTCTTGCAAATCAGCTTTTCTTTTCTGCAGAAAAGTTTGAGGAAATATTGCATGAAATTGTGAAATTACTGGAAACACCATAAGAAATATTTTTTTAAAAACCATATTGCAATGTACTATATAAATTTATTTATAACCAAATCTAATTGAAAATCTATGGTGGTTGTACTTCCATAAAATAACTGAAAAGAGAAGCTTACTTTTTTTCTAAAAGTGGCTGTTTGATGATGTGCCCAACCAAAATTCATCCAATTATCAGAAGACAGGCCATTAGGATTCCCATCATACCCTCTAGCCTCTGAAAATACTTTTCATCTTTGCAATTTATCTTGTCAGGGGAATTCAGTGCAGATATATGCTGATTATAAGTAGACCTCATTTACAAACTGTCCTGTTTATCAACTGGCCAAAGTTACGATGGTATTAAAAATACAGCTTTGCCATCTATCCTCATACAGTCATTCCAATGACCAGATCTCTGTTATACTTATGCAATCATATTTGCCTTTCTGACTAAAAGCTTAAACATACCATATTCATTATCTATACTCTAAATAGTAGTGTATGAACCATGAAGGCCATGAATGAGCTTACGAGTCAGTGTTCTTTCTGATTTTTCCTGGAGTGTTTTTGTAGGTCTCATTTCACCAAAACTCCAACCTTCTACAATATACTTTTAACTCCAGGTTTTCATTTCCATCCCCCACAAGACTGAGTTGCAAACCCTCCTAATCAACCTCATCCACACTTTGGACAAATCCATTTTTGTCAGTCCTGGTGTTACAAGATGTAACTCATCTTGAGTTGAGATGGCGCGGTGGTTAGAGTGCAGTACTGCAAGCTACTTCTGCTGGTCAGCAGCTGCCACTAGGTTTGCTTACTGACTGTGGCATTGGTTTAACAACCACAATAAAAATTGGTAAAATTAGACATGGTCAGGTGGCATTCATTTAACAAAGTTGCGCAGGATCTATTACTCCCTGAAACTATTGTCTGTGATCTATCCCTAAATACCACAATTCGCTTCTTACTCTGCTACAGAGCTCCTGACTATGACATCACACATGGAAACAAATTATCAGCTCTCCTAACGTGGGCTACCCACTGCCCACACCCCATCATCTTCCTTGGTGACCTCAACCTACCACACATTAACTGGACATTAAATGAATGTAGCACGGAACCTATCCACTCTACTATATATAACATAGTCACCAGTCTGGGACTTGACCAACTAGTAACTAACAATACTAGATTAGATAACTGTCTGGATCTCATCTTCTGCAACAGCAAAAGTACAATATATGGTTAGAAATAAAATAACCTTTTTCCAACAGTGACCACAGCATGATAAACTTCAGTCTCAGCCTAAGCCACACTAAGATCCACCTAAATAACGCGACTCCGAAATTCAACTTCAAAAAAGCGAGCTACAAACTCATTGATGCCCATCTTTCAACATTAAACTGGCAAACCTTATTCTCTAACTCTATGGATGACCTCTACATCACATTCTTGCTTGATATGAAAATAATCATCAGACTTTACGTACCATTTGCATCTGCCTCAACCAAGAAAAATAACCTCCCCATCTCAATAAGAAAATGACAATTTAAAAAAATCTCTCTGGCGTAAAAACAAAAAAGGACAAGTAGTAAACTTCAAAAGCTGTTATAAAAGCATATGCAAACAAATAAAAGCAGAATGTCTCAACTTCCACAGAATACAAGAGGAAAACCTTCTACGCACCAAATCCAATCGAGCTTTCTACAACTTTGTCAACAACAAAATCAAATCTGAAACCCCTTTTTCATTTACCAGTAGGTGGAATGAAGTTTTCTTTTACATTCAAAAGTATGAAAATCGTACTGTAAAATGACTAAACTCATGTAGATTCTGCCTCAATACCGACTCAACTTTTTTAAAAGAACCTTTTTCTACAAGATGGTGTTTATCCCTTTGTACATATATTATGTCTCAGGCAAATAAAGGTAATTCCATTTTGCCCTGCAATCATGACTTTCAGGACTGTTTGGGGGATAAAATGAAAAGTGATGCCTTTCAGATGTGCCACCTGGAGTTCTCAAAGGAAAGATGGAATATAATTGCGGTGCGACTTTAAACTCACTAAGAAATCTGAAGCTGAATCAGAATGGCAACTGAGGGATTTTCCTTGTTCTAAATTATTGTTTTTAAAATACCATAAGGTAAAAGAAATCGTAGAGCATAGAATGGGAGCAAGAAGGAGAAAAAGTACGGTTACCTCTGTGATTCACATTTGTGATATAGAGATTATGGATATAGAATGGCCCCAAATCATTGTGTTAACTGAGGCAAATGAACAACTGATGCTCAATTATAATAGACAACAAATGAAAGTGAAGCTGTCAAAGTAGCAGGTCAGAGCAGATTTTAAGGGTCTTTTAAAGGTCTACTTAGGAAGTGAGCAAAGTAGGGATGGTTTGCTTATTTTATTTTATTTATTTATCAAATTTATGTGGCTTCCCAACAAAAATGCCACCCTCCTTGCCTTTCGCAAACTCCTAAAAACCCACCTTTGCCGCCAGGCATGGGGAGATTGATTCCCCTCGGCCACTCTGTTTTATGTATGGTTTGTTTGGGTTGCATGAATGTTTTTAATCAAGGGCTTTTTTAACTGTTTTGCTTTTTAATCATTGGATTTGTATTTTGTATTGCTGTTGTGAGCCGCTCCGAATCTTCGGAGAGGGGTGGCATACAAATCTAATTAATAATAATAATAATAATAATAATAATAATAACAACAACAACAACAACAACATGTGTTTATAGCCAAGACTATAGTTTTCCCAGTTGCAAAGTATGGCTCTGAAAGGTGGACCATAAGAAAGGCTAAGCGCCAAAGAATTGAGGCCTTTGAACTATGGTGCTGGAGAAGACTCCTGCGAGTCCCTTGGACTGCAAGGTGATAAAACCCATCAGTCCTACAGAAAAATGAACCCTGGCCACTCTTTAGAAGATCCTGAAGATGAAACTCAAATGCTTTGGCCACTAAATGAGAAGGAATGGTTCAACGGAGAAGAGCCTAATGTTTGGGAACGATTGAGGACAAAAGAAGAATGGCTGGATGGAGTCACTGAATCAATAGGCGTGAGCTTAAATGGACTCTAAAAGATGGTAGAGAACATTGTCCATGGGATCACGATTGGTCGGACAAGACTTTGCAACTAACAAAAACAAAATATGATTTCCTGTTACAGGAAATTACTCTGGACAGCGTATAATAAGCAAATAAAAACAATATATAAAATAAGCATTACTAAAATAATAAAAATCCATATCGAAAGTTGAATGTTATTAGCATCAAAATATACAAGTGAGACAGAGAAAGGGAAGGAGGTGGGGAAGAGAGAAAGAGAGAGAGAGAGGATGGATGGATGGATGGATGGATGGATGGATGGATGGATGGATGGATGGATGAATATATTCACCTCAGTAATGGAACTATCTTAAATACATCTCCAGAGTAGAAAATGTTCAATAAGGCAGGTATCATGGCACAGAAGGCTTGTAAACCTGTCTCTGACAGATAGTACCTTCAGCATAGTTCAGCTGAAGCCTGTTGTCCCCCCATCAGACTCTTACGGCCTTCAAGCACCAAGACAGGACATTCACCACACCACTTAAAATTCATCAGGGGCAGAAATAAATAATTGGGTATCATAAGCATACTAATGATATCTCACTTCATGGCGATGCATGAACTTATTCCGCAGCAGCCTCATGTAGATATTAAATGAGAGAAAGGGGATGCACCAAACCCTGTCTCATACACATATGAGTGTGCATCTCTCTTTCCCAATCGTCACCTTCAGGACTTGAAAATACAGTGGTACCTCGTGATACAAACCCCTCGTCATACAAACTTTCCGAGATACTAACCCGGGGTTCGGAAATTTTTTGCCTCTTCTTCCGAACTTTTTCCGTCTTACAAACCCACCACCCGAACGCTGAACCCAGAAGTTCGGCAAAAGTTCGGGTTCGGGTGGCCGCCGAGAGTCCACGTTTCGGCCGGCCAGGAAGGATGTCTTCATGACGTCAAAGCTCCACCCATGGAATTCCCTACTGGGATTCCCCACCTCCGTTTGAGTCTCCCGACCGGCCCGACAGCTCCGCAGCTCTTTTGCAAAACTGACAGCCGAGCAGTGGGCCTTCTCAGCGTCCTCCTGAACCCGAACACCGAACCCTAACTTTTGCCGAACTTCCGGGTTCAGCATTCGGGAGAACGCCAAGAAGCCCCCTGGCTGTTTCAAAAGGCGACAGCCAGGCAGCGGGGCTTCTCGGCGGCCTCCCGAATGCCAAATCTGGAAGTTTGGCAAAAGTTCAGGTTTGGCGTTCAGGTTTGGGAGGACGCCAAGAAGCCCCTCGGCTGTTTCAAAAGGCGACAGCTGGGCGGCGGCGCCCAGCGGAGCACCATTTTTGCAGTGTTTTTTTTCTTGCACGCATTAATTGACTTTACATTGTTTCCTATGGGAAACATTGTTTCGTCTTACGAACTTTTCACATTACGAACCTCCTCCGGGAACCAATTAAGTTCATAAGACGAGGTATTACTGTACTTAGTTACACTACAGAATGCATAGCAAAGATGAAGAAAAGTGAAAACAGAATTCATGGTATCTTCATAGCCTCTGGATCCACCCAGCGTAAATCTGCAAGGATTAGGGTATTATAGCAATAGCACTTAGACTGATATACCACTTCACATTGTTTTACAGACCTTGCTAAGTGGTTTACAGAGTCAGCATAAGCCGCCCCCCCCCCCAAAAAAAATCTGGGTCCTCATTTTACCGACTCAGAAGGATGGAAGGTTGGATCAACCTGGAACCTGGTGAAATACGAGCTGCCAAATTGCAGGCAGCCGGCAGACAGCAGAAATAGCCTGCAGTACTGCATTCTAACCACTACGCCAACATATGAAGGAACCTTGATGTTTTCTGAGCTTGATTGTTTTCTTGCAGACATTTGATTACCCAAACTAGTGATGCTATCTAGGTTGGATAATGAGAGGTCTACAAGAAAGCAACCAAGTTCAGGGAGCACTAAGGACCCCTCATTTCAACCTCAAGCTACAAATATTCGTCTTTATTGGTTAAGGCATTATAGTTACCAGGAGTACAATTATCCATGGTTTTGCAATCCTGGCGCTCTCCAGAACCAGAAGGTTTATTAAGCTATACATGTGCTACGATAAATGGCTCTCAGTCTGTTCCCAATGAGCAGTTATGCTCCTGTCAGGAGTGTCACAACCGATTCTGTGTCACTTTTATTATCCGAGTGGCTGTTTTGCCACCAGTTACATGAAAGGATTCTCAATAGTAGTTTTCGCTAAAGGGCAGCAGAAACGCCATGCTTTTCTGAGGCGGAGACCACAACACTTAAATATTACCCAGAACTCGAATGCTATTTGAAGTGGGTTTATGAGCCTCTTTTTAACATGACAGACCCTATTCGGAGTGACAAATAGATTATTGGAAAATGCATTGTCTCCTTTATCTATTACGTACAGTGAAAAGGAATTGTAAATCTAGCACTGCACAACTCTTGGAGAAAGTATTTAATACTTAGCTGTATAGATCAACATATAGATTATACAGATTATGAAGGAAACAGCTGTTGGGTCAATTGTATGGAACTAAGCAATTAACTATTGCAAACCCTACATTTTTTAAATGCTTAGTAATAAGAGAACGCTGAACCATCTTTCAGCAGAGGAAAAATAATCATATGATTTGTGGTCACTTCAACATCTTTTTATAGTTATATTAAAACCAGTCACCTCTGTATTTCCCAGCTCAGATTTCTTGAGGTCAGTGGCTGGATCTAAAGTTTTTAATTGGAGGAAGGGCATGATTGTAATACAGTGGTACCTCTACCTCTACTTATGAACTTTTCTAGATAAGAACCGGGTGTTCAAGATTTTTTTGCCTCTTCTCAAGAACCATTTTTCACTTATAAAACCGAGCCTCCAAAACTGTAACTGGAAAAGGCCTCTGTGGAGCCTCTCTAGGAATTTCCTGGGAGGAAACAGGGCTGGAAAAGGCGGGGAGAAGCCTCTGTGGGGCCTCTCTAGGAATTTTCTGGGAGGAAACAGGGCCGGAAAAGGTGGGGAGAAGCCTCCATGGGGCCTCTCTAGGAATCTCCTAGGAGGAAACAGGGCCTCCACCCTCCCTGTGGTTTCCCCAATCGCACACATTATTTGCTTTTACATTGATTCTTATGGGGAAAATTGCTTCTTCTTACAAACTTTTCTATTTAAGAACCTGGTCACAGAACGAATTAAGTTCGTAAGTAGAAGTAACACTGTATTATGAATGAGAAAAGCAAAAATGAAGAACAGGTTCTTAATATGTAAATATGCATGTAGCATATTAAACATATTACTAGCTAAACTTACTGTTATGTACTGAGAAGCCAGGAAGTTTTCCCTCCAGTCCAAATGGGAAATTGAGCAGGGAAATTCTGGCTCCTTCGCAGAAGGGCTCTCTATTTAAACCCCTGCCAAAAGCTGATGTTTGTTCGCAATAACCAATAAAAAGTTGAAGTCACACTACCAGTCTCCTACCTCTTCAGTATCGGAATACAACACTGACCAATTGGGGGAGGTTCCTATCACTTAATCACTAAGAGACTGATAGTCCAAGCTCTACTTCCATTCCAAGCTTTGAGGAGACCCATAAAACTATTATTCCTTTTAGAGAAATGTATTTATAGTTACTATGTTTAATCGGTCTATTAAATCACCGATAAACAGGTAAGTGGATAGGCAAACAGACATATTTTCCTGTGTACCAATTTTGCTTCCTACTCTTTGGAAACTTGCCTGTTACTGAACTATCTGTGATTTAATTGCATTTTATAACAACAAAAATCACTCTTAGGAATAACATATAGATCTATCCTTAAATAGTTGAAAAAATATGTTCTTTGCACTTGAGTCTCAATGCCAGATTACAAAATACATGAGGATTTAAGGCTCCTGTTTAGACTCTCATCATCTCCTTTAATTTAGTATATTCTTTCTTTTTCCATTAATACCATACGGCAGATATAGACTAATATAAATTGTGGAAATTGGGACAAACTCTATTGCTAGTGCTATTCTATATGGGAAGGCATGAAAATAAGCAAAATGTAAAATTTTTGAAATGAAGAAAACACAAGACCTGAAATTAAATGAAGTTATCAAAATGATTATTTCCTACTCTTCCCTTGCTTTCCTTTTATGTCCTTCCCTTGAAAATATTTTGACACAAAATAAATTCAGCACTTTTAAATCATCATCCATTGCTGATCAAGGACTATAACATAAAAGCAGGTCAAATAAGGTAGCCTAGATAAAAGATGAACTGCCTAAATCCTTTGGCATCAATCTCAGAAGGGTTGAAGGAAGCAGAGCATTATCTGTTTATTAAACTTTCATCTTCCTCTTTCACCATGACTAGGATGAAGAAGAGATGGGGTGGAGGAAGAATGATGATGACATGGAATGATCTTATTGTGAAACCCAACAACGAAAGAATAAAAGCATTTACTGTAGACAAACGGTATAAAATGTTTTACTACTGTTCCTGCATTAACCTCTTCCTTGGAAACCATGCATTCTTGCTGATATCTTAAATAATATTGCTTTGTGATTATATGAATGATCACAAAAGTTCAAAAAAATGCTTTGGACTAGATTACCTCTGGAACCGCCTGCTACTGCACGAATCCCAGCGACCGATAAGGTCCCACAGAGTTGGCCTTCTCCGGGTCCCGTTGACTAAACAATGTCGTTTGGTGGGCCCCAGGGGAAGAGCCTTCTCTGTGGCGGCCCCGGCCCTCTGGAACCAACTCCCCCAGGAGATTAGAACTGCCCCCACCCTCCCTGTCTTTCGTAAACTACTCAAGACTCACTTATACCGCCAGGCATGGGGGAGTTGAGATATTCCTTCCCCCTAGGCCATTACAATTTATGCATGGTATGTTTGTGTGTATGTTTGGTTTTATAATAAGGGTTTTTAGTTGTTTTAGTATTGGATTGTTACATGCTGTTTTTATCATTGTTGTTAGCCGCCCTGAGTCTACGGAGAGGGGCGGCATACAAATCCAATAAATAATTTAAATAATAATAAATAATTTATGCCACCAGCAATCATTTTGGACTCAATACAGTCCATTATCATACCCTGATTTGGTATAGACACACACCCCTACAACTTTGAGACAAAATCAGATACTGAGTCAGTCTAAACTGGAGGTCTAAACTTCGTCTCGCTGTGCAAAAATTCAAATACTCAAGAAGACATCTCCTAGCACTATATTTTGTACTTCTTTTGCCAGGTAGGAGTGGAAGTGGCTTGTTATCAATATGCTTTATGTCACAGTCATTGAGATCACAGTCACTGAGGTACACTGCCCTGAGTCGATTGAGAAGGCTGGCATAGAAATCTAATTAAAGAATTATTTTTTTAAAAAAAACTACTCAGTGTAGCTTATAATAACAGGTCATCCTCAGAGCAACAAGGCTATTTCTAGTCCCAAACAATGTCTGAAACCCAATTACCATTGATATGAAATGGCATGCTCTATCAAATGTTATATTTATTTCCTATTTTACATGATTTTATAAAATAAATTTGTTTCTCCTAAAAATAAAATTAAACCCGGAGTCTGGTCATAGTTACGTCCTTTTTTAATTGCTGCAACATGGCCAACTTGAGGAGGGCAGCCCAAAGACCATATGGAAGCTGCAACTGCTCCAGAGTCTCTCAGTTGCTTTCCAAGTGCAATTCGAGGTGTTCATTATCACCTTTAAAGTCCTACAT
The DNA here is from genome assembly GCF_031021105.1 of Erythrolamprus reginae. Lineage (NCBI taxonomy): Eukaryota > Metazoa > Chordata > Lepidosauria > Squamata > Dipsadidae > Erythrolamprus > Erythrolamprus reginae. The sequence continues at coordinate 236,191,757 of NC_091951.1, read as the reverse complement.
GGCACAGAGACCGGTTATTTGCAGAATCACCTCTCCCTGCCCCATTCTACTAAGTGAGATAGGATGGGTATACTCCAGGTCCCTTCCTTTAAATGTTATTATTCAATGTGACCTTGGAGGTAAGCCTTCTCACCCAATTGGGTGGCAACCCTAAACTTTTGATATACCTTGATAAATATGAGATCTCAGGTTTTCCTTCCCTTTTAGCCTTCAAGAAAGATGTGAAGATCTGTCTCTAGGTTGGACTAGGTTGGAAGTTGAATTAGGAGGCAGTATAGCCTGGTGCCTAAGAGAAGGGTATTTTTAGTTTTTAATCTCTTTTTTTATTGATTGCTGTGAATTTTTTGTTTGTTTGTTTGTTTAATGTAGTTTAGTTTAGCTTGTCAAACATGTACAAGATAGGTATAAGTATAAACATCTTCTGTCTTCTGCCTCACATATCACCAATCACCAATTAGATCACACAGAGTTGCTCTGCTCCAGGTCCCGTTGGCCAAGCAATGCCAACTGGTGGGACTGTAAGGTAAGGGCCTTCTCTGTTGCAGCTCCGGTCCTCTGGAACCAACTCCCCCCTTCAAGATTCGCACTGCCTTCCTGGCCTTCTGAAAAGCTTTGAAAACATGCTTGTGTCGGCAGGTCTGGGGCCATTGAGCAATAGCATTCTGCTTTGGCCAGTAGTTTGAATGAATGATGGCTGTATGCAGTGAAGGGCTGCAAAACAATATACTACCACAATGTGGGCGTGGCTTATTCTGTGGGTGTGGCCGGCCATGTGACTGTGGGAGTGGCTTGACGATCATGTGACGGGGGTGGCTTAAAGATCACGTGACTGGCTTAAAGGTGGCCAACTTGACGTCACTCACATCAAGGGTTTGGGTTAGGGTGCCTGGCCTCTCCTCACCTCACAGAGATACAATTTCCTTTAGTATTACTGAACATCCAAACTATACTATTTAATTCTATGTATATATGTCATATGTGTACATACATATTACACACAAGCACACAAAAATATACATTATCTACTATATAAAGTATATGTACACACACGTACGCAAGCACAGCTCTTCTAAAATTATACATATTCAACCTCATTTACTACGGTAGGAAAAACATATCCAGAGCCCAGAAGGGAAAAAAATATTTTTCTACTGGTTCTATGTATATGACCAAAATTTTTCTGCATACCTGACCGTACCCATAGCAGCCCATCACTGGTTGTATTCTTGCCTCATATTGGGTTTTAAATTTTGTATCTGTTTTTACTGTATGTACATGGGGTATTTTTCAATTTTTGTATTCATTTTGCTGTTGTATGTCGCCCTGAGTCCGTCAGGAGAGGGGCGGCTTATAAATTTGAAAAATATATAAAATAAATAAAAATAAATAGAGTAACTATGAACAGAGTAAATGGGTACGAATAAATAAAGACAGTAGGACAGGGACAGTAGGCAGCCTGGTGAGCTTATGCATGCTCCTTACAGATCTCTTAGTAATGGGGTGAGGTCAGGGGTGGGCTGCTGCCCAGACAAGGGGCAATGCAGTGGGGTAGCGAAAATGGAGCTCCACCCTAGAGCACTCAATTTGCACTGAAAGATGTTGAAAGAAAATGCAGGGCATCCTGCATAATCCACGCCCACAGTGTGGTAGTAAAAAATCTGGTAGCTCTTCACTGAGTGAGATCAACAGTAGACAGTCTAAGATTAAAGTTATGGGAGTTTGGGGATGTAACAACAGAGTTAAGTAGTGCATTTTGGGCACTAACCACTCTGTTACTGTTGCCTATAATCAACAACAACAGTAACTCTGTTACTGTTGCCTATAAGTTGCCTATAATCATGACATGAGATGGGTGACCGAATAAATAAATAAAATATAAATAAAATACAAATAAATAATGTTTTAACTTGTTTGAACAGCTTCCATAAATGGAAGCTATTCCCCATAAATATTTTGTTCATTAAGGATGTGATCACTTGGATAAGTTGCCTTCATTCAATAGTCTGAAGAGAATTAAGAAGTGAAATTATTGGTCCTTTTAAATAAACCATACAGTTTCTTACTAAAACCACAGAATGGATGATTTGCCTCAAAACTTCACTGAGGAAATCAAACAAAGCAAACCCCCATAACCACCACCACTACCAATTAAATCACTCTGAAATATTAAAAACTCTTTACGTGCAGTATATGATCTTGGTAATTTTTACTAGTGTTCTGTGCAATAACTTTAATATTCAAGCATATGTTGCTGAGAGAAAATGAGTTTTAGCTAGGTGCAATAGCCTCATTGTACTACAGCGTAAACTGAAGTTTGAATGAAATATGGTAGATGATTAGATCCTTCTCCATAGAAGGTGACTGAATGTGATTGAGATGCAGCTAGTCCTAACCCTATAAAATATGAAGTGACATTCTTCAAGGGGACTCTGCTTCAGTCTTAAAGGCAGTTTTTCTGAATGTATGTTGGTATGTACAAAGCATATCATAAAGAACTTGGACACTCCACACTTTATGAAAGTTTTTTTTTTCTATACTGTACATAAATTTTTAAAACTAAAGAAAGAATAAGTCTTAATGCTTTTTAAAGGGGGGAATATGAGGAAATAGAGCAGAACAGACTTAAGAAAGGCCACTGTTGTTATTTGTATTCATTTTCTTGATGTCTTTACTGTTTTATTATTTTTTTATTGTAGTAATTATTCTACAGTTTTAAAACTGTAAACTGCTCAATGTTGCTGGGTTGAGTTGATCAACTATAGAAATTGAACAAATGAATAAACACATCCAATTTTTCCCTAATACTACTAGTAGTAACAATAATAGTACAGGGAGGAAAAGTTTGTTCTACTGCTTCTATATCCACATTTTAGAACATTTTCTCTCTTAAATATCTTTTCCAAGAAATAGTTTTCTCATTTTATGGCTGGGAACCTAAGAGGTTTATATGATTGCTCAACCATTTCCATACACACAGTGCTAATCTCTTTTTTCCTTCTTCTCTTCTACTACTTTATGTAACTTTTACCTAAGTTTTCGACTGGGTTCTGAGATAGCTGCCAACAAAATATGTACCAGACCCTTACCACCCATGACCAGACCAGCCCTATACGAGAGAGCATCTATTTGATCATGTATGCATTTTTATTCAAGGGGGAAAAAACCCTTCCATGCATACCTATTTAGGCACCAGGTTTTCATTGCTCTTTATTGTTATATTGTTTTTATAGCTTGCTTTTTTTTTCCTGCCGTGAGCTTTTCAGAATTGTGTTTGAAGAGGGGCAGACATAGATATATTTCAAGTAAAATAAGTAATATCTACAGTTGGTTAAGAAAAATAATTCTAAATAAACTAGTTTTGTGATTGTGGGGCAAATCCACATTGTTCAGTAATTTTATAACCAGTCTACAAACATTAGCATGTGGTATTTATTTATTATTAGATTAGATTTGTATGCCGCCGCTTTCCATAGACTCGGGGCGGCTCACAACACAATAAAAACAGTTCATGACAAATCTAATAATTTACAATTTAAAATATTGTATGGAAAGCGAGTTAGGGAAAAGGATACTTTTCAAATATCGTGTGTCATTCTGACACGTACAGAAATTCATTGTTTTTTTTACTTTATCTCATATTTTTTAGATAAAATATTTTATATTTTATTTCATATTGTACAGAATTATCCAGTATCATACTGAAATGGATATTTCTAAAAATCTCATTCCTGCTAGGTTGTTCAGCACATTTTTGGCAGAGTTAATGCAAAGTGTCTTGCCAACCAGGGGCAGCCGGAATGGCCCTGTGGTTTTGCATCACTCTGTCCCCGGGGCCTTCCGGGAGAGGCAAGCAAAGGTGTCAATTTCGGTGCCACTTTGTCCTCTCCAAGTGATAGCAGCCGAGCTGAAGTCAGCACAGCCGAGAGAAGAAACTGCATCTGCAGGTAATTAGTAACAATCAGGGTCTGCTCAGGAAATGCTGACTATAGCAGTAATAAGCTGGGCACATGTCATTGGCTTGCAAATGGAGAGCATGCTTATGAACCGTGGCAGCAGGCAGTAAGAGCTAGGTTTTTTTTTTTTAACTTAATATTTAATGTGGCATAAAAACGATGGAGAGAAATCAACTAGTTTTATAATCAGATGTTCAGCCACTGGTCCATAACCACAAGCAAGTTGGTGAATGAAGCGGGCTAGAAAAGTGTCATCAAAATTTCCTTTCGCCATAATTTAGGTCTAGTTTTATGGACCTGCTGATGTGAATGCCAATGTCTAAACAGTACTTTCTCTCTCTTTTTTTTTTCAATCAAATGATATTACCCCAGATCAGATCTGCAAATCTGCTAGGAAATGCAAAGCCCAGGCTGACACCACAGCTGCACTGGGGATCTTTTACATTATTATTTCTCAGCGCTGCTTTCCTACTCCAGCCTGGCTTGAAAGCAAGGACAATGAAACACTGTGGCCATAATTCTCTTATCTGCGTGGTTCTCAGCCTATTTTGCATTGATTAAACTATTTTATGAGTTGGCTTAAGAACTCAGGACTCACAATGCAAACTAGACGTAGGTCAGTTTGTGAATGGAAGCCAAGCTCCGTCCCTAGACATTCTCATAAAAACTGCTGAAGCTTGAACTGCAGATCTCAGCCCTATCAAAAGAACCAGATTAGTTTTCTTGGCCACAATAAAACCCATTTCTCAAACTCTCTTCATCCCAGAATATGGGGGCTTTTAAGCATTTCACACAATAATATCCTGCTGGGTGTTGAATTGTGAAGAACTAAGGAATTGAGCGGTTTTATTTTCATGAAACAGAACGTATTTCCTCCATTGGTCAATAACTACTGCCACTCTTTATAATTCATTTGTAACCTTTTTTAAAAAAAAAAAGAAATGCATAATACCACATTTGATTTTCCCACACAAAATGAAGATGTCCTAACACATATGCTATGGTGTTGAAAGTTAAAATATTTGTGATAGTTCAAACTATATGTTATGTTTAACTTTTAATGAGGAAATGGCAATTTTCAGAATTTTAACAGGAGTTTGTGGGTGGGTGTGATTGTAATAGATATATATATAAGGATAGGTTCGTCAAGCTTGTCTGGTCTATTCTATTTTCTTTCTCTTATAATTCCAATAATCCTCTATTCTATTGTATTTTTAATGTACAAATAAGCTACCTTAAACAGAACTAATGCTGTACTCATACTTAAAGTTACATTACATTTAATAACATTAAAATGCCCTGCAGAAATAAATGTTGGCCTACCTAAACTATATTTCCAGCTACTTTCAAACTAAAAGTGGCCTACTGGATACTTTCCGGTAATTTATACTTTGCTGATTACATATTAGTGATGTGACTTCAGAGGCACCAACTCTCTAGTATCTGACAGTTACTCACCATGAAAGGCAGAATGAATAATTTTCTTGGTGTCCTGCTCCTTTATATTAGACTGCTAATCTTGGGTTAATAGTTTGTTTCAAGTAAACTCAAAGATCTGCTGATGATTCCTTTCCAAGCAGAATTAGATGCTGAACACTGCCTTTTCCTATCAAGTATTTATTTGAATAGAAAGAATTATTTGTAATCAATTAATATTAATTAATTGATTAATTAATTTGTAAAATGAATTGTAAATGTATAAATTTATTTTCTCTTATAGATGTAAAACTTCCTTCATAGCCACCCTGAGTTTCAGGAGAAGGGCGGCCTAGAAATCAAACAAATAAATTTATTGTTCAGATTAGATTCTCATTCTCAAGAATGCTCATATGCAGATGCAAACATTTTATGTCCGGCATAAAGGTTTTTATTCCAATATACAAACATAATGTTCAAATTTGTTCTAGAAGCATGCTATATATTTAGGAGGAAAGGCTCCAACCATCATGACAGATTTGCCCTTACTGTGGGTTTTTAACCGGGATTGGGTAGCCATCTGTCAGGGATAATTAAGTTTAGTAAAGGAGTAAATTAATTAGTCCTTTACTAAACAGAGGGTTCGACTAGATTATTTGTAAATTGTCTTCGCACATTTTTTGATTCTATTGTTCGAACTAATTAAAAATCTCCCCTTTTTTCCTTCAGAAGAAAAATAACATCGAGAAATTGAGAATTAGTATGATAATGTGATAAATTGGGAATTCCCCACTTCAAAGTCCATGTCAGTCATGAATTTAGGTTCACCAAATCAACATATGTCACTGAGTCAGATCGAGATAAAGATCATCATTTCTATAAAATGATTAAAAGTGAAACAGCTTTGTTCTCTTTTGTGTCTAAATTGGCCTTCACTTTGTTCTTTAATCAGAAGATGGATTGCAAATAGTGACAGCAATTTATCAATTCTTTAATATCAATAGGGGAAATGATCTTAGGCAAGCTAGTATTTATTAAGATTAATATTGCTCCACTTCTCCTTAGTCTACTTCTTAGTCTACTTTTCCTTAGTCCCTTAAATTTCCCTGGGAGTTACAACATATAAATTATAAAACAATAATAGTAACACAGTTAAAATAGTTATTTAAATTAATTTAAGCTTAAATAATTATTGTTCCCTTATTAGTTTTCCAGACCAAGCGTTCTCCATCAGAATGAAAAGTTTTTAATTACTAATATTGTAATGGAGATGGAAAGACTGTTTGTATATGAGTGGAGGTATGTATTTGTGTGTATGCTTGGGTGTACTATGAGGAGGTAGACTCATTTTCAACTCACCAGACTTATGTACATGCCTAAATAAATCATATGTAAATTAGCTTTGACAGTTATTTATTTCCCTTTGGAAGAGGGAGCAACCTTAATTTACTTGCCATTTTGATGGTGGGGGTGTGTGTTTAAATTATCTATGGTATTTTAAGGTGGAGTACTTAAAACCAAGTAATAATTCAGCATATTTAATACTAACTTGAATTAATATTATGCGGTATAATTATAATTTTCACTGATGATACCTATAAAATTATGATCTTGATTATATTAAACACTTTTTCTCTATTACAGTGTTCCCTCGATTTCCGCGGGGGATGCGTTCCAAGACTGCCCGCGAAAGTTGAATTTCCGCGAAGTAGAGATGCGGAAGTAAATACACTATTTTTGGCTATGGACAGTATCACAAGCCTTCCCTTAACACTTTAAACCCCTAAATTACCATTTCCCATTCCCTTAACAACCATTTAGTCACCATTATTACTGGTACTCACCATTGAATAAGACACTTAGTGATCCTGATATTTATAAACATAATTATTTATTAACAATAATTATTTTTGTTGTTATTTATTTGCAAAAATTATTAGTTTTGCGATGACATATGATGTCATTGGTATAGGAAAAAAACCGCGAAGTATTTTTTAATTAATATTTTTTGAAAAACCGTGGTATAGGCTATTCGCGAAATTCGAACCCGTGAAAATCGAGGGAACACTGTATTTATTATTACAGCAACTATGTCTCTTTCTGGCTAAAAGCATATATGGATGATTAAATGCCCAAAATAAATTTATATATTCATGAATTTAAATATTTTGGGGTATTTTGATGCAAAATTGCCTGTGGCTTTCAAGAAAGTACATGCTGTTAAGAAAGCAAACATTATTATCTGGAGAATTTAGTTCTCTAGTTCATACTAATGCCAACTATTCTCTTTATTTAAAGCAGGAGGAGAGAAGGATGCAGTACTGCTAAAATCCAGGATTTATTACTTTTCTTCCTTCTAACTTGTTGTGGTTAGCTCTGGCCTAGCTCCTGCCCCAAGGACTGTGGATGTGGGGGAGACATCCACATGCTGCAGGCCTGTTTCCCCCCCCCTGGTGGAATCTGCTGATGAAGGCTCCTCTGACCAAGAAGACATGAGTGACAGGGAGGAGGAGAGTGTGGCAGACAGCTCAGAAGGAGATCAATTATCTAGCTCCTCCTTGGATTCAGAACAAGAGTTAATGATACAGCCACACATGCGGAGAGCGATGCATAGGCAACAACTGAGATTATTATCAAAGAAAATGAGGCCACCTGTGGTTGGGTGGGGCTGTGGTAATTAGTGAGGCTGCTATAAATAGCAGCCTGTGGGTTTGGCCATTGTGGAGGATTATCTGATCGTTGTGTTTCATGCCTGCTTTGCTGACTTTGACCTCTGTGTGCTGATTTTTCCCCGCTTTGAAACTAAACCGGAGCAAAGTGTGTTTCACTTTGTGAAAGAAGAAGGACTGTGAATTGCCTCACAGCTGCAAGCTAAGTATCACAGAACTGATAAGGGACTTGTACAAATTATCAGTTTGTTTGGAGACGAGTGCTCTTTGCTATACCAAAAGAGGGCTTAGTTTAAGTGACTTTTCATTATAAAGAACATTGTTTTGAATTTTCAAATGTTTGTGTGTCTGAAATTTGTACCTGTGAATTTTTGGGAGAAGCCTGCCAGAGAGCCCGACAGAACATAAGTCAGAAAGTCAAAAATGAGAATTGTAAAGGATCTACAAAGAGAGTAAAATATATGATATCAGGAATCTGTTAAGAGCAGTTGACACATAGAATGATTAATGCATGCTATAAAGGGGGGGACTAAATAAAAAGATAAAGAATTGGTTTGCTTGATCTCTAGTTGATGAGAACAATTTAGTGCATTCCAGATGTTTTGGACTATAAACCCTAATAATAGAGTCTTATGATGTTTATAAAACTCATGGCCTAAGCCTGTAAATGACATTAAGTTGTGTCTTTGACTTACATCATCCTAATGAACATTTTAAAAGTTGTATCCCATAAGCCTTTTTTCCCTTTCGAAATATATAGTCCTTCCTGCAATGGATTAAACATTACATTAAGCACTCCTGGACAATTTTGGTTCTGAGGCATTCAGTCCAAAACAGAAGCACAGAAAGAGTTCAGAGGGAAAGGAAGATGTCCTCTGGAATTCCTAAATATCATGCTAATAGCATTCTAAAGTACCAAAACATTCAAGTATCATTTTAATATGTATTTTAAGTTTAGAACACGATATGCATAGACGAAGTCACTCAGGGACACAATAGCACTAGAAACCAATTGAATACTTCGTAGGTTACTATAAATATTTAGTAATATAGTTTGTTAAAATATTAATCCTGTATTTACTTTCCAGATTATCAACTAATATATAAATCAAGTATACAAGCATGGGATCATCTAGTAGAAGAATTGTAACTTGATCTTGCAGTGATCTTCAGATTCCTCAGGACAGAATCCTATTAACTCTACTGTGTTGCTTTATTAAACACTTGAACATGATGCATAAGCATACAGTGGCACCTGGGTACTCATTGGTTCCAGGAGATACAATAAGTAACAAAAATGATGAGTATCAAATAATTTTTTCCATAAAGAATAATGTAGTGAATTATGTAGTAAAAGGCAGCCAACACCGACATGCTATAGCTTGTGCATTGAATACTAAACCAACAATGAGTACTGGGACAACATTTTCTCATCAAAATGCATTGAGTACCAAATGTGATGTGTTACAAAGCAGTTGAGTATCAAGGTACCACTGTAATAGAAGCCTTTCGCAAACTATTTTTTTCATCAAATACATTCATCTTTCTTCTACAACTCCTGTTATCCTCCTTCGGTTTATTTGGCTACCTGATTTCTTTTGCTTGTCCAGCTAGTTTGTTTCAAACTCAAAAAGCACTGAGAAGAAGAGCTGAAAATCCTTCTGACCATCCAGCTGCCTCTAACTGGTATTTAGCCTAGGTAGCTACAATGCTGAAACCAACTGACAGTTTATGACAGATGAGGGATGAAGGTAAATCTTGCCAAGGACTTCTATTAACAACACCATAGCCTGCCTTAATGAAGTATAATACAATATATCAATTTAGGTTTAATATGCCCCATTCAGGAACCTTCAAAATCAGTGGAATGTTTTGACTCGGGCAAAGAATCACAACAATAGAAAGTAAAAACATTCTAACAAAAAAAACCCCAAAATCCTATTTCTCTGTACTTGCTCTAGTCTTCATAAAGAAATAAATAAACTATTGTTATGAGTGGAAACCCCTTGATAGCAAACTTCATATATCTCCTGGAAGGCTGGTATAATGGGGCTCCTGTGCAAAATATGTTACAGTACAGAGCACCATTTAGGTAGATTGTGTGCTTAAATAATGTTGATGATTTAATGGAAATGACTTGCTTTCCGGTAAAGTTGATCAAGGTAAGATAATATGTTAGTTTCAGTGCTACTCTGGTTGCTCTGTTCTGCTATACAGTAAGTTTCATCCATTTATGAAAGAACTTTGGAGCAAAATCTGATGAACAGTGATTATAAAATACATGAAAATATCACTGAAAAGCAAAAGGTATTGTAAAAGATTTTTTTTTAAGGATTGAAAGAAAAGCAATGGTGGGAAGAATAGAGTTGGTTAGTTCTTGGGTTACATAAATGAATTCCATACATTATATACAGCATTTTATTTGGATATGCTGTATATGTTTGGGTCCTTTTATGTATATCATTCTTTTATGCTTGTGTTCACAATATTTATAAACCATGAAAGTTTATGAGGACTAAATGGGTCACATATCCAGTTGTCTGCAATGCCTATAGTTACCACTAGTCTCCACTTCTACATATTTAAATTCAACATTTGTATCACGAAAGGATTTCAACAATTCAATATTCTTTTAACAATATCCACATTTGGATCACAATAAATGCAAGCTAAGGACTATATCTCCAAGCCTATACACAGAGCTATTTCTAGCTCATTATCAGACAAACAGAAATTCTGTTCCCTTCCCCCCACATTCACCCCTATGGTCATCATTTGTCATGCAGTGAAATAACCTGCATAAAACATAGCTAATTAAATCTTCTTTATCTTCTACTTCAGATCCAGGTATATGACATAAAAGCAAGTAAAGTCTTCATTGCTCATGTTGGGTAGAATATTGTACAAATTGGGTGAGAGGCGGAAGGAAAAGACAGCGGTAAATTTTGTTGTGCTGTGATAACACGTAAGTCATATATTTATTAGCTACAAGTCTGAATATTTGAATTGGAAAAATACCTTTTAATTAATTGAGTTCCATTAGCCAGAGTTAATACAGTGAAATTATTTGTTGACTCACTTGAATGTTTTGTGGGATATGTCAAGAATGACTATTGTCTCCTTTTACATTTAACTTTGGAAATTCTGACCTGTTTGATTCAAAATCTGAACAGTATCTTGGACAATAAGATGGTTGATGGTAAACATAAATTGTTTTTATATGCTGTTATATATATATATATATATATATATATATATATATATATATATATATATATAATATACTTATTTTTTTAATATTAAAGTTCTTTTTCAAAATAGATGGATGTAGTACATTTTGGTAAGTTATTCAACTAAGTGGAATAATTCTGTTAATATGTCCAATAGGATCTAATGTATCCATTGAAAGATATAAAGATTGGGACCTCATATAAGGTTTGAATTCTCTTCTTGGAATTATTGTTTTTAGGAAGATTTCCAGGTCAGTAAAGGTATGTGTTTCAAAATGTTTGCCACAAATTATGATTGATATTAACAAATGATTACATGCTTTTATGGGGGTGGGTAGAATAAAGTATGATTAAATGAATACTCATTTTTAGAGGTATGTGGATGTTAAATATGTTTGGGTATTTTAAGGATATGAAAATCATTATATTAATCTGACAATTTCCCAGTTTTCTTTATCAAAATAACAATTTTTATAGAGAATAAAGTTTTGATTTTCAGATTTAGAGTTTATTACTGACATATATTTTCATATCTAATTGAATAAGTGATTCCTTTGCAAAGTTTTCATGGACACATCTTTATTATTATTTGGCAGAGGTTTGGATTAATTTTTATTCCTTTTCCCTATTTATGAAAGAAAATATTTGCCGTTAAAGACTGCAAGATATATTTAAAATATGTCGATAAGAAAGATTTTATTTCTAGTCTTGTAATTGATATCTGAAACAATCCGGGATTGAGTGTTGTAGCCAAGACAGGGTACTAATATCTTAGCTAAACTTATTCTCTAACAATCTTTGCAATATTGCAGGAAGAACTTGAAAACTGATTAATGGAAATATATCCAATTAAAATGTTTATGATTAACTGATTAATTGAACACATTAGCAGCATATGAAACTTATTACATTACTAGCATTTATTAATGTAATAACATTAACTTTTAATTAATCATTAAATTATATTGTTATTGTTATTATTGAATGAATATTTAAGATTCTAAAGCTATTATTATTTTAATTGACAGGATTATTATAACAAAGAAAGAAAACTGAGTTATAATACTCTATGTAAATTGATTATGTTACTTTTAAATGAAGCATTTGTCTGTATGTCTCTTGATCTTCTGATATATTTGTAGTATACTAAACACTATTTAGTAAAGAATGGGTGCCAATATTATAATGTTAGAAATTTTAAATTTTAAATACACATTCTGAGCCTTTCCCACTGATGCTCCATTTTGGTTCAATATTATTCAGTTTCTTAATTCAATTTTGAGAAGAAATAAGACATAAAGTAGTTAGTGTTATATTGAACCATATGTCAGATATTTGGAACTTAACAATGTATGAAGAATCTAGATTTCCACTGGACTATAGTTAAAACTACTGCCTTCTTTATTGAAATTAGTCTGCTAAACCAGATTTAAATCTCAGATTGCTGATCTGTGTTTACAATTGATTTTATATAATTTTTTAAAAACAACCAATTTTCATTTTCTGTATAGTCAAGATATAATTTGTTGCCGAGAAACACAGTTTATTTTCTCTTTAAATACATAATCTAATATGTAGTATTAATTTATATTATCTATGTATAGATAATATTATATTATCTATATTATGTATATTATCCTTTTTTGTTTTTTAAATTTCAGTATCTTTTTGTCTTTGTATATTTTTGTTATATTAAGAGACATAAAATAATGTATTTACAAAATAAATGTTCAGTGCTCTGCAAACAATATAAAATAAAAAATTAATAATGTAAATTTTTAAAATCAATAATTAAAAAATAAAAATACAAACAATTTATCAAATACAGTTGGAGCTAAAAATGCTACTGCAAATTAGAATAAACACCTATCAAAACAACGAAGAAAAATTATTAAACCAAAAAATAAACTTCAGTAACATTAGCTGTGTTGATAGATAATCTTCCCCTTCCTGAGTGGAGGATTGAATAGAATAGGCATGGTGCAGAAAATTGTGGGTTATGTGTTTATTTGTTTTGAACAAGATGGCATGAAACTTAGTTATACACATTGATCAAATGTAGTTCTAGGTCTCATGCAAAGAATTTGTTTACAATCCATCTAGTGTACTAAAATAGGAACCTACAGGAAAAGTCAGAGACAGGGGAAGAAAAATGTATTGGGTCAATTCATATGCTGTCTTCCATGACTTCTACAGACAGACAAGGACATATTCCTATGTTTCTTCTCCCAGTGCTTCAGCCACTAGGTTTATGCAGCTCCTTGGGAATCTGTCATTTAATTTGCCTTCAAAGTCTTCAAGCATTGGCTCCAGAGGAGCTGGCTTCATTCTTCCCTTATTCTAGGGGATAAGGATGGAATGAAGCATCAGATAGCCTCTGTTCAAGGAGACCAGTAAAGTCTTCATTCCACAACCCCTTTGCTGCTCAAGAAAGAAAGACTATAGCAATACAGTCACCACTCCACAAAAGAGTTGCAATAAGGGGTCACCAAGAGTGATAGGGATTTCATTTGGACCTTTGGATATCACTTTGGTACCTTCCATCTTTCCCATTCAATTAGCATTTATTTATTTATTTTTGCGAATACGGGCATGTTTATTTATTTATTCAATTTTTATGCCACCCTTCTCCTTAGACTCAGGGCAGCTTACAACATGTTAGCAATAGCACTTTTTAACAGAGCCAGCATATTACCCCCACAATCCGGGTCCTCATTTTACCCACCTCGGAAGGATGGAAGGCTGAGTCAACCTTGAGCCAATGATGAGATTTGAACCGCTGACCTACACATCTAAAGTCAGCTATAGTAGCCTGCAGTACAGCACTCTACCTGCTACACCACCCCGGCTCATATTTCTTTCATTCTTTCTAGTAGGTAAAACCACAAAGAAGTCAGTGCTTCAATTTAGTGTTGCTTGGGTTTGGGGGCATTTGTTTCTTAATAAGATGCTTTCACAATTTAACGGCATCATTTCTGATGCTCTGATAAGCTTTAGGCTGTATATGGTCTCTAAACATTAATTGTTCATCTCTTTTACAACAAAGTTATTTTGTTGTTTTGGTATATCTCACAAATACAAAGCAATTATTCATAGAAATAATAAACAGGTAGAATATCTATATAGAATACAAGCTCCTGAGACAAATTCCTTGTGTGTCCAATCACATTTGGCCAATAAAGCGTTCTGAGGTCTACGGATGCCTTCAGTATCATGGGTTTCATTTCATTTTTTAAAAATTAGCATTTGTTAAATTCATATTCCTATCGCAAACCTTATACACTATCATCATAAGCATCAGTTTTGCCATACATTCTTTTAAAAGTATTTCATTTTCTTACCTGTCACAATAGGATATGATTGTGGTCCTGGGACACTGGCACCGATATCTGTTGAAGGAGGGCTTGTTAAATTGGCCTTCATTTCATCTAATCCACCAGCTAGTGATGTCATGGCTGAATATTCTGTTGACTGAGTTCAAAGAAAAATGAGATAATTTAGTAACATTTCCCATATATTAAATTCTAATGTATGATGAAACCAAGCTAAGTGGTTCATCCCTATACTGGCAGTGAGGGCCTTGATGGGGTGATAATGGTAGTAATGATGATTTTATATTTGAAGATTAATTTTACTGTTACTGAGAAACATAGAAGTCTGACGGCAGAAAAAGACCTCATGGTCCATCTAGTCTGCCCTTATACTATTTTCTGTATTTTATCTTACAATGGATATATGTTTATCCCAGGCATGTTTAAATTCAGTTACTGTGGATTTATCTACCACGTCTGCTGGAAGTTTGTTCCAAGGATCTACTACTCTTTCAGTAAAATAATATTTTCTCATGTTGCTTTTGATCTTTCCCCCAACTAACTTCAGATTGTGTCCCCTTGTTCTTGTGTTCACTTTCCTATTAAAAACACTTCCCTCCTGGACCTTATTTAACCCTTTAATATATTTAAATGTTTCGATCATGTCCCCCCTTTTCCTTCTGTCCTCCAGACTATACAGATTGAGTTCATTAAGTCTTTCCTGATACGTTTTATGCTGTTCAGATGCAGTGTGAAATGAAACAGTTTCAAACAATGGTGAGATGTTAAAACAACATGAATCCTGCAAACTTCGGTTATTGGATTAATTTTAAAAAATTAGTTTCTCAGATTATTTGGCGGACAAATCACCAGCACTTCCTAAAGCAAATCACAAGGTAATCTTTAAAAATACTTTTAATTATTGGGAGAGAAGCATGAGAATTTCTGTATCACTTCTACAAGCTTGAAGGTTTTGACAGTTTCTGTCTGTAAAGCCATTAATTAATAAGCATGACTATGATATTTTTGCTTTGTTTAATCATGCACTAGAAGTTTTTAAAAAAGTTTTTAAACTGCAACACATCCTTTGTTGGACTGTCCATTATAGAATTACCATTCAACAAGTTCCCAAACAAGAAAAGTATTGTGAGACATGAGCACTTTAATCATAGAATATGTCATCATTACAGTATAATGCATTAAAATAAAATTGCATTTCACAATTATAGTGCATCTCACACAAATATATAAAAAGTTGGTAAATGTAAACTTATTCCTTCAAATAATGGAACAGGTGGCAATCTATTGCCAAGCAGAAAATTAATATTAGAACCAATAAAGAAATTAGCAAGCCAACTATATACATGACTGTAACAATCATCAAGCAAGATGCAGACTGCCCTGTTTACCTGACCTTTTGGTTAATGGTTTGTGTTGCATTAATTATGTTTGTCTTTGGCTATAGTTAGAGTTGTTTCTTCTTGTGATTTATTGGTTGCAGATATCACTCTGATTTTTTTTAGCTGTTGCTTTGGATATGTCTGTATTTAAGCAATGACCTTAAGGATGTTCCACTGTTGTATTTTTGTTTTATCTTCCTATGCAGGACAGCTGCATAAAATATTTAAATAAGTATAAAATAGCTCGGAGAAAAGCTAACAAGCTCCTCCTGTGCAAGGCAGCATTGAAATAAACTGCCTCGGTTTAAAATGGCATAGATGTGCATTTCCTTGCATGTTTCCCTGGAAATTAAACTCCCTTATTTCCAAGGGATATTAAAACAAAAATGGTGGTATATATGTACGTAGGGGTATATAGTCAGTGATGTAGTATCTATGGACTTTTATCCCAAAGTGCCCACTCTGTTCAGTAGGAAGGATACTGCAGAATAATCCCTTGTTTCACAGTTCCGCATTTTATTTTCATTGGGATTTCTTTAAAAATGCATTAATGATTTGTAACACTTCAGTTTTTTATTCGGGGTAAATTGGGACCACCAATGTGCAGTTGATACTTTGGCCAGACTGTTTTAATGACCACCTATTACCCACAGAGCATAAAACAAAATGCTCTTAGCATTTGTAAGATTCTTCTCTTCAGAATTTTTTTTGTTAAAATAAATAAAGATAACAAGCTTGTCCATTTATTTGTTAATAAAAATGCATGTTATTTTTGTTATTTGTAAACTGATACAACTCGATTGCAGATAGAAGTGAATCCTAACTCCAGGTCATGTAGGCAATTTTTGATGAGGTTTTTTTTATGTTTTCTTTTGTCTTATTCACTGAAAGCATGCGTGATGTCCCAAAGCAAAATTCTGCCCTCTACCTCCAGTTTGTCTTCCAGCTCTTCACTGAATTATAAATGCAGCAGTAGGCCAACAAGGGACATAATCAGCTTTTCCCCCCTGTTTGTCGATGTAAATTAGCCTGTGGAAATCCAGCTTTTTCTATACAAATAGTCCCATTCACTTAGTGACCATTCAAAATTACAACAGCACTGAAAAAAAAGTGATTGATGACCATTTTTCACACTTAAAGCCACAATAGCATCTTCATGGTCATGTGATTAAAATTCAGACACTTGATAGTGGACATGTTTTATGAGGGTTGCGCTGTCCTGAAATCATTTGATTCCTTTTTATGACCTTCTCACAAGCAAAGTCAATGGGAAAGCCAGATTCCCTTAATAACTGTGTTATTAAACTGCAGTGATGAACAACAGTGGCAAGGAACGTGGGGCAAAACTCAATAATTATCTTGCTTAGCAACGGAAATTTTGGACTTGACTGGTCATAAATTGAGGATTACATGTTGTGTGGATAGATCACAGAGGCAGGGTTTCTTGGGCATAAGCAAACTGTTGGATATATTGACAACAGGCAGGGTAGGCAGGGGCAGGTCTTAGTAAAATATATTTCACAAAACAATACTGGATCATGGTAAAAGTCCTTTAAGCAAATTTGCCTGGGAAATGGAGTAAAGATGCTGAGACAGTGTATGGGTTAAATATAGGGTCACTTTATTAAATTAGCATAAATTTAAATAACGTAACTTTAAGTACGTAAATTTAAATATTCAAATTCAACTATAAACAAAGGATCTGCAGAGGCCTAAAACTAACACGGCGGAAATTCCTGTCAGAACCTTCCTGGGCAACATTGGGCAAAACTCCTTGCTGATCCAGATGAAGGTAGCCACCTTCACCTGGATCCAAGCCACGCCCTTCGGCATGTGGGAGGAGCTCGCCCTCCAAATCCCCAAGGGAAATTGGATCCGGTGAGTCCCATGGGCATCCTCTCGCCAATCCCCGACGTTGTAACAACCTCTGGTTCATGGAGAGAGGCGGTCCATCATCCATTTAAAAGATGCCCATTTCCGCCCCTAACCTGCCAACCCCAGTGACCAGAGGGAAGCCTAATTAAAATATCTATATAGTGCCGCACCCCCTAAAAAGAAAAGAAAAAACATATCAGATGCTCACAATAGGAAATTGGGAAGCCATATAAGGATTGAAATCCAACTTGAAATACAAGAGGGGGAAGTAAGTGTATAAAAAGCAGTTTCGAGGAGAAAAATTTTCCTTCTCATCCTTGCTTATGGAAATAGCCAGGCTGGTCTATTTTTTCTAAGGATTTGAAGATATCTCTCCCAGTCAATGCAGGAGTCATATACCGGTAGTTTGGGACTTGAGGTTCTCTAGACAGAGAAATTATGAATTTATAAAGAGAAATTATGAATAAAGAGCAATATATGTGCCCCAGGATAATGTTGTTATCATGATAACGATAATGTTAATGTTGATAAACTGTGGCTCTTTGGCTCTCTAAGAGAGAAAGGAGAAAGAATAAATATATAGAGCTATAAAGAAGAAACGCATGTTCCTGGAGCAGATAAGTATATGTGTTCGCATTTTTAACAATTTAAACACACTTCTTCTAGCAGCACAAAGTGGATATGCTTACATGTTCTTCATGCTATTTGTTTTGGAAGTAAGTAACTTTATGCAATGCATAGAAAATGTGTAAGAAAGAATGTAAAGGGATGAAATGAGAAAAATTACAGGAAATATAGCTAAATCTAGTCTGCACCAATCCCATCTTTATATCCCTACACACCTCTCCATTTTGGCAAGCTATTTTTCCTTCAACCACATCCATTTCCTGCCTTTTGTTCTTTGAATTCTCTTTATTTTTGTGGAATTTGTCAACTCTCTTCAACCTCTAGTTTCTTAGTCCTCCCCTTCTTTTGAACCCATTCCATCTTCTTTCAAATATTTGTTTTGCTTTGCTAGCCTCATTCATTCTATCAGTATGACTAAATCATCTTAGTGTACTTTTGCATTTAATTCACATTTCAACCAGCACCCAATCATTCTTGATCCTCTCATTTCTTGATTCACCACTCACTGTTCTTAACATTACCAATTCCTGCTGCATTTAAATTGCTTGTATGTTTTGCCCGACATAACCAAGTCTCATTTCCACAGAGCAGAAGTTTGCTCTTTCAACATTCATTTCTCCCAACAGATGATATCTTCCCACCAGCTTTCTACCAGCATTGACATAATTTAAAAATTCTCCATCCATTTTCCTATCTTTAGTAAACATTCTACTGAGGTATGTAAACACAAATTTATTTCCTCTATTTTTTGTCATTTATGTATAGCTGGTAATCCTTCACCTTTTCTCCCTGTTTAACATATCCATCTAACTCTGCAGCTCTCAACCTGTGGGTTATGACTCTTTTGGGAGTCAAACAACCATTTCACAAGTCACCTAAGACCATTGGGAAACACATATTTCTGATGGTCTTAGGAACCTAGATACTGCGCCTCTATCCGTCTCTACCCACATGCAAATAGACTACTGCAAACAAACAAACAAACATACGTACATAAATATACACACACACATACATACACCATGGGTGTTGTGTTTGGGCCTGGGCCGGCTGCTGCTCCCACGTATGTGAGAGATGCGTCACAGAGCGATTGTGAAAGCCTGCCTGACAGCCAGGAAAACTTGGCCGACAGCCCAGAGGATTTGGCAGGTAGCTCAGAGGAGTTGGCAGACAGCCCACAGGAACTGGCAGACAGCCATGGGGACTTGGCAGGCAGCCCATCAGATAGCCTCTTTTCTTTGGATTCGAATGCCAAACAGATAATCAATATGGCTAGCCGTAGAGCAATGCAACATAGGGCTCAATTAAGGGATTATCAACGGTGATTATGGTGTCACCTGTGTTTGGGTGTGGTCCACAGAATGAGGGCTGGGTGTGATCCCCATAATGAGAGCTACAGTTACAAAAGGGAACTGAGGCAGAGGCAAACCGTGGATGTTTATCTGTGTGGTTTGTGAGGCTTTGCTGTTCCCTGCTTTGAGATCTTTGCTCTGTGCTTTTGGATTCAACCCAGCATTGTCAGGCAAGTGGGCGTTGGGAAACCTGTGAATCACTGCTTCTATCGTGCCTCGTGAATTCGGAGAACTCCTGGAACTTTCCTGCTATGGGAACTTTGTATTTGGTTGCCTTTTCGCTCCACATGAAACATAGAAACATAGAAGTCTGATGGCAGAAAAAGACCTCATGGTCCATCTAGTCTGCCCTTATACTATTTCCTGTATTTTATCTTACAATGGATATACAGTGTTCCCTCGATTTTCGCGGGTTCAAACTTCGCGAATAGCCTATACCACGGTTTTTCAAAAAATATTAATTAAAAAATACTTTTCGGGTTTTTTTCTATACCACGATTTTTCCTCCCCAATGACATCATAGGTCATCGCCAAACTAATAATTTTTGCAAATAAATAACAAAAAATAATAATTATTGTTAATAAATAATTATGTTTATAAATATCAGGATCACTAAGTGTCTTATTCAACAGTGAGTACCAGTAATAATGATGAGTAAATGATTGTTAAGGGAATGGGAAATGGTAATTTAGCGGTTTAAAGTGTTAAGGGAAGGCTTGTGATACTGTCCATAGCCAAAAATGGTGTATTTACTTCTGCATCTCTACTTCGGGGAAATTCGACTTTCGCGGGCGGTCTCGGAACGCATCCCCCGCGGAAATCGAGGGAACACTGTATGTTTATCCCAGGCATATTTAAATTCAGTTACTGTGGATTTATCTACCACGTCTGCTGGAAGTTTGTTCCAAGGATCTACTACTCTTTCAGTAAAATAATATTTTCTCATGTTGCTTTTGATCTTTCCCCCAACTAACTTCAGATTGTGTCCCCTTGTTCTTGTGTTCACTTTCCTATTAAAAACACTTCCCTCCTGGACCTTATTTAACCCTTTAATATATTTAAATGTTTCGATCATGTCCCCCCTTTTCCTTCTGTCCTCCAGACTATACAGATTGAGTTCATTAAGTCTTTCCTGATACGTTTTATGCTTAAGACCTTCCACCATTCTTGTAGCCCATCTTTGGACCCGTTCAATTTTGTCAATATCTTTTTGTAGGTGAGGTCTCCAGAACTGAACACAGTATTCCAAATGTGGTCTCAGCAGCATTCTATATAGCGGGATCATAATCTCCCTCTTCCTGCTTGTTATACCTCTAGCTATGCAGCCAAGCATCCTACTTGCTTTCCCTACCGCCTGATGCACTTTGTATCTATCTGAACTTTTGCCTAGAACTGTGTTTTACTCCTGAATAATAAGGACATTTTGTTTAGTTTTTTACTTTTGTGTTTAATACAATTTTTCTGTTTATCACTGTCCGTGTGTATCTGACCTCCTTTCCTGGACCCTTAATTACCGCCTGAGCCCCGTCAGGCAGAACAATGGGAATGTCTGAGCATGCATAGAAGCTGAATTTCTCACTCTGCACATGTGTTGCTGTGTTGTTTTCGGCTTTGGGGGGGCATTTTTTTAAAAAAAATCGGAACTGCGCATGCCTGCATGCACAAAGTGGTGCCCACGAGGTGCAGTCACGCAGCACAAGAGTAACCGAACTAGCAGTGAGGTAAGTTAGAACCCACTCCTGAATTTCCTAATAATTTTATTATTTTATGGTCATGGGTCACCAGAACATGAGGAACTGTATTAAAGGGTCACAACATTAGGAAGTTGGAGAACCATTGATATAACTCTTTGATACATTAATTTTCAGATCCATACTTCACTTTGCACAGTCTAACATTCCCTACAAATTATTCAGATTCTCAGCCAGCAATCTGCAATTATCTTTATGTGCCCTAACCAAAACATTTCTTATATTGCCACAAATATTTCTTATACATTTCTTCATAAATAGATCAACAATGTTGTGGTTAGCTCTGGCCCAGCTCTTGCTCCAAGGACTGTGGATGTGGGGTAGACATCCAGATGCCGCAGGCTTGTTTTGCTCCTGGTGGAATCTGCTGATGAAGGCTCCTCTAACCAAGGAAGCATGAGTGACAGGGAGGAGGAGAGTGTGGCAGACAGCTCAGAAGGAGATCAATTATCTAGCTCCTCCTTGGATTCGGAACAAGAGTTAATGATACAGCCACGCATGCAAAGAGCGATGCATAGGCAACAACAACTGAGAGATTATTATCAAAGAAAATGAGGCCACCTGTGGTTGGGGGGGGGCTGTAGTAATTAGTGAGGCTGCTATAAATAGCAGCCGGTGGGTTTGGCCATTGTGGAGGATTATCTGATCGTTGTGTTTCGTACTTGCCTTGCTGACTTAGACCTTTATGTGCTGATTTTTCCCCGCTTTCAAACTAAACCGGAGCAAAGTGTGTTTCACTTTGTGAAAGAAGAAGGACTGTGAATTGCCTCACAACTGCAAGCTAAGTATCTCAGAACTGATAAGGGACTTGTACAAATTACCAGTTTGTTTGGAGATGAGTGCTCTTTGCTATACAAAAAGAGTGCTTAGTTTATTTGAACTTTCGTTATAAAGAACATTGTTTTGAATTTTCAAACATGTGTGTGTCTGAAATTGTATCTGTGCATTTTCAGGAGGATTCTACCAGAGAGCTCGACAGAACAGACAAGGGGACATCCCATCTCCTTGTCTTTCTCCCTAGTCAATGCTGAATCATTTATTAACCATTCTATTTATTCCCATTCATGTTTTATTTCAACCCTTTTCTATTCTACTAGCTTTCGGCAATCAAATTTCAATTCCACAGCTGGGGAAAACATTCCATAATTTAAACCTATTCATTTCGGTTCTTTTGTTTAACCATCGTACACCAAGTGTTCTTTTTTGCATTCATATGTTCTCAATGACCTGTTGAAGAGCACAATCTGGTCTGGCATAAAACAATACTAGACTTCCCAGATTTTTTTTTTCTACCTCTTGAATACTTTTAGTCAGATTTTAGTCAAACACGTAACCAGGCACACTAATCCTTTTGTAGATTTTTTATTCATTCTTTCAACATTTCTCCTTGGTAAGGAGGGCATTCTTCCCATACTTACACAAGTGTGCAAAATGGTTGTAAGTTACTTTTTTTCAGGGTCATCATAACTTTGAACATTGAGCTGTTGGAAGTCAAGTGGCATACATGTTTAATATATGATTATGATTACATCCTAACATTCCTATTCCAACCTCTAAAATCATCATTCTAGCAGATCGTCAATTCAGTTTCTTCCAATATCATTTCATCACTTTTCTTTTAAATGCCATTCAAATTTCCAAGAAAATTGCACTGCTTCTTCCTTTCCATTTTAAATTTTAACTATTCATTGCTCATTTTGCCACTTGTTTTTTCTCTCTTTTACATATCATGGAGTCTTTTTCTCTGATCTTCATTCTATTATTTGTGGTTTTCCTCATCCATCTATTCATCCCACCAAAGAACTATTTTCAAACATTCCTACATTAATATTCAGAAAATTCTGTGATACTCTGATGTTACCAAGTGACCTCAACAGCATGTCTGTTCCAACATTCCCTTATTTGCTTTCCACTTTCCAACATTTTGTTAGGAATTCAGCAGAGGTATTAGAAATCAATAGCTTCTAATATTTTTCATGAAGTATTTGCATTTTCTCTTCCTATAATAGCTCATTTTTCATTCTTTGCTTTTTTCGCAAAATTTGATCAAAACTGATCTATCCTATGTTTAAAGCTTTTCCCGATATTTCATAATAAACAATGTAATGAATCGCACATTTAAATGTATATTCATTCTTCCACCATATGAAACAACATATGAATAGATTTATTCTTACATTGCATTCAGAACAAATAGGCTTTTTAAACAGATGTTCATCTAACAGTCTAGAGTCTCATTCATGTCCAATCACACTTTTTGATTTCCTATTCTTATTCATCCTTTCATAGTTATTAACTAAACTTTTTCTTCTCTTGCCCTTCCCTTTCAGAAAGCTTCATAATGTTTTCCCTCAGTTCTTCCAATCTTAACTTAATTTATTGAAGCATTACATTGGACATATTGTCAACTTATGGAATTTTACTTCTATACTGACTCACAACAATTTAGAAGATGCCATTTTATATTTCTAAATACTTTTTAGCTTTTTCATTCATAATTAAACATACATCTTCATTTGCATATGGGAATTCACGAACTCTATTCTGTAAGATTAGTTCACGTTCGTTCAGACTTACTATACTCTTCTCCTCTTAATTGCACAGATATCGAACATATTAATTTTTCTATATTTTACTTCATTTGTGCATTCCTGCTACTTATCAATTTGCTTCTCCTATTTTCCAAACTACAATCTTTTTTAATGCATGGTTATTGCCCATAACAACTTTTTTTACTCAAGACTTTCATATTATAATTTCTAGTAATAGGAAGGATGACGCAGACTTGGTTAGAGCCTTAGTCATACCATGCAGTATTCCCTCTGGATGATAAAGACAATATATGTTTTAATTTCAGCACACATTAATACAAAGAAAACCAACCCATTTTATCCCAAGTGTGTTTATATTAATGTGTATTTTTGCAAGCTAGGATCTCTATCATAACTACTGTCAACTTATTTACAGCCAACTTATTATTGTCTGTATCTCAGTAAATCATAGAATCATTCAATGTACTGATATATACATGGGGTTCCAAGCAAGACCAGAAATTAATTCACCAAAATCTGACTACAGAATCAGAAACTAATCAGAATTGACTAATTCCTGCTTAAATCTAAGCTGGTTTGACTAGTTGTAATGCATCAGATCTAGTCCTCAAAACATGTTCAGAAGTCTATATATATTCTTTCAGCAATAAACAGTCATCCTTTCTCTGAATGGCATGAAAGCACTTGTGACATAGAAATACACTTAGCAGTGATAGTAGTCAAACAAAATGCTGCACTGATTTAAACATCAAAAGAAAAGATACACAAAGCTAACTACATTTTTATAAAAATAGCTTGGGCATTCTTATGCTTAAAACTTAAAAGGCTCTTCTGGAGAGTTAACACAAGGGGGAGCAGTAACATCATTCAAGGGGGTCCAAGGCTCAAATAGTTTAGCTGGGGAGGTTCTGACACCCTCCCCCCAACCACCCCCCCAAAAACCTGAAGAAGTTGGCAATGTCTTCTCCAGATTGTATGACATCGCAATATGACCATGACTCCAAGTCAGAAACAATGTTCATGCTACAAACTGCATTTTAGAAATTATTATTTGGGAACATATATATCATTTTTAAAATATTGCAAAATTCCAATTAACATATTGAAAATCCTATGCACAGAAATACACAGTAAACAGTGTATGTCATCTGTGCTGTTTGCTGTTTGCTAGTTGCTGTTTGGCAAATTGCTAGGAGGCAGAGGCCTTTTTCTTTGTTTTCCTTCCCCAAAACTAAGATGCAACTTATGCTCTAAAAAATACAGTAAATCATCAAAGGTAGTTTTAAATGTTATATGGGGACTACATTTTTACATTTTAAATCGCAGTGTGATTTGTCTATTTCTTACTCAAGATTCCTGGCTGCCAGATTTAGCAAATATAATATTTACATTTCAGACCAAATGGGAACAGATGTGTATGTAATTTCACATATTCACGCAAATACTTTACATTTTTAAAGCATGCCCATTAAATTCAAGGACTCATTTAATATCACCTTTATTTGGGCCTTAAATATTTTAAGGCCCAAATAAAGATATTTTAAATATAAGTAAGTTTGAGAGGAAAAAATTAATAGAATCACAGTGTCAAATTCCTCATCACCCTAAAGTGATAATTTCACAATTAATATGGGAAGCTTTTTCCAACATGCTACTTTCCATGTGTGACACCCATACTATCTATCCCACACGTATTCCCAATACATTTGAAGACCACCAGATTGGCACTCCATAAATTATGGAACTACCTTTGTGAAGGAAATTCTGCACTATCATCATAGATTGAATTGGAAATTGTAGGTCAGCTGTACAATCCAACAGCACTTCTATCCTATCTGGAATCAGCATTAGTCTGTAGCATATATTTAATGTATTTTTAACACTAAGGAACGGTTTGGAATGTAATCAAAAAGGAAGGAAGAATTGGCTGTCCTCTACAGATTGAAGATATTAAACTTTATAATCCCAAATGACTTGCCCCAGTCATTTTCTGTATGTTCAAGTAAGCAAAATACTGAAGAATATTAAAGATGTGGAATAGGTAAATCTTGACCCAAAGGGATATTAAATGGGAGTACCCCGGGAATTCCTCAGATGCACAAGGTTATTCGGTTTAACTTAAAACAAATAGATTTGAAAGATACTTCTATTGGTATTGCTCTTAAAACAGATACAGTGGTACCTCATCTTACCAACGCCTCTTCTAACGAACTTTTCAAGATACAAACCCAGTGTTTAAGATTTTTTGGCCTCTTTTTCCAAACTATTTTCACCTTAAGAACCCAAGCAGCTGCTGCTGGGATGAAGGGGTTTCTTTTTTCCCCCTTTTTTGAAGAAAGGGAGAGGCAGCTTGGAGCAGGAAAGATTTTGCAGAGAACAATGTGCTTGCAAAGGCACTGAAAGGGCATCTTTTGAAGAAAGAAAAGGGAGGGGCGGCTTGGAGGAGGAAAGATTTTGCAGAGAACAGGGTGCTTGCAGAGGCACTGAAAGGGTGTCTTTTGAAGAAAGAAAAGGGAGGGGCGCCCCCCTTGCCTTTCTTCCTTCCCACTCACCCTTTAGCCTAGCCTTGCTTCTTCCACCTGCCCCCTTTAGCTGCTCCTCCCTGCCCTCTGTTCGCCTCCCTTCTAAAGTTTGGGATTTTCCTGAAGGATTTGCACCCATTATTTGCTTTTACATTGCTTCCTATGGGAAACATTGTTTCATCTTACGAACTTTTCACCTTACGAACCTCCTCCTGGAACCAATTAAGTTTGTATGATGAGGTACCACTGTACTTGCAAAGTATCTTGGAAATCTGATCAGTTAAATTTCTCAAGCAATTGTCCCTTATCAAAAGATTATAGTGCTGCTTGTCAGCTCTGAGAAGAGGCAACGATGGCAGGAAAATAATGCTAAAATTAGCTTGCTTAAACTGTAACAAAATCACTGCATACACACAAAAATAACTGTACTTATACATTACATTTGTTTACAAGTACTGTATTATGACTCCTTAGTCCCCTTCGCATAATGTCTATTCTATTCCCTGCATTTCATTCTCCAACTTCATATGTGAATCTGGTCAGAAAAGCTTTCCTTCATTGTATCAGTCTTGCCTTTTTGCATAACCTATTGCCAGCATTTTTTTTTTCTTCCCTATTCTGCCGGAAACACTACTTTATAAAACTATTTTTCCGTCTCTGCTTCCATTCTGAAGATTATATGCCCTCATGTGGTAGCAGAAAGAGATAGATCTTGGCTCAGTACATGCTTTCCTAGCATGGGGTAATTACAATGCTTTAAAACCTGAAAAGTGTTTGAGAAAGACAACATATGACTGAAAAAAATAAGAGTAGGGGAAAAAGGAAACATAGATGAGGCATGGTGTTGCTAGTCTTCAGAAGCATCTCATAAATATATTTTGTTTTAGGTACAATTCTTGTTAGTATCACAAGAAAAATAACAAATATTGTTGGAATGGCTAAAATGGCACAGCCAATAAACTTAGGAGTCTGCAAAGGTTGGTTGTAGTAGTCTTGTTCTACAAAGAACTATAGATTAACAGCCATCTTGATTGTTAATCATTAAGATAATGTCCAACAATAATGCTTTCCATTCTATCTTTCAGTCATCCTCCACAAAGCTTGAACTGACATTTCTCTACAGCAGTGTTTTTCAACCAGTGTGCCGCGGCACACTAGTGTGCCGTGAGACATAGCCAGGTGTGCCGTGGGGAAATTACACATGGGTCCCCAAACTACGGCCTGCATGCCAGATATGGCCCACGGAAGCCATTTATCCAGCCCGCCACCAGCCGCCTGCATCTGAACATAAACATTCCCCTCACAATCCCTCCAGCTATCAGCGACAGGAAGAGTGGGGGCACAGGGAGCGCTCACTGACCAATCACCTTCTAGGATTCATCCCGACCACTAGCAATGAACCAATAGCAGGCTGCCTCTCATCCACACCCAGGAAGGTCCCTGCTCGGGCTGCCGCGCACTTGTCATTGTGTAGCCGTGGCGAGTAGTTGAAGCTGCTACTCCTCCCCGTTTTCCTGATTTCTAATCGTGGTTTAAAGCTAAAGTTTGCTGATCTTCCTTTGGACAATTTTTGGTTATCTGTCGCCAAGGAGTTCCCTATTCTGGCCAACAAAGATTGCTCCCATTTTCAACCACATATCTATGTGAGCTGAGCTTCTCAAGCTTGACTGTGATAAAAACTAAAAACAGAGAGAAACTGAGAACTGTTGAGGAAAAGCTTTTGTATGTGTCTTTCTACCATTCCTGCCCTTTTGTGTTCATCGAAAGAGCCCCAGATTTCACACTGAGTATAAATACATTTAGAAACTATATTATTAACTATATGTATAATATGTACTGTGTTAGATTGTCATTTTGGTTAGTGGTGCGCCCCAGGATTTTGTAAATGTAAAAAATGTGCCGCGGCTCAAAAAAGGTTGAAAATCACTGCTCTACAGTTCTTGTCTGCAAATCTATTTTACTTTCTATCCGATTCTCTTCTATGCAGAAATGTATCACTTCAAGCTGTTATTAGATTTATTTTCAACTGACTTTGTCAAAATGTAATTACATTTCAAAGAACTGAAGGTAGTATAATAGAAAAAACCACTTACTCTGATGTGTACACATATTCCATCTTTCCTTCCACCAACTCTAGTCAAGTAACTTTTGTAAAGTTTTGTAGCACTAAATGACAAAATTTGTTTGATCAAGTTTTGGGCAAAAGCAATGAGAAAGGACATCTTGCCTCCAACTCTTTTTTAAAACCACATTTTTTTTGTAAACTAAGCTACAGTTAGTTTATTTTTGGCTTAATGTGGTGTATGAACCTAAGTTCTATATTCTACAAACCATGGCTTAGCATTAGCAAAGAAAATTGTGCTCAAGTCCCAGTGAAATTAATAGATGCATGCTAATAAAGATTAGCTTGTGAAATATAGTATTAACTATAAGTAACCTAAAATTGTTTGTGTAAACCAATTTTGTATTCTAGTCATAAAATAATCCCCAGACATTTTGTTCTTTTTGTTGATAATACAACAAAGTGTATTAGTGTAAACTAGATAATACCTTTTGTCATAGGCAATATTTTCACCCAGGAAAGAGAACAGTGGTAAAATCTTTTTTTTTTACTACTGGTTCTGTGGGTGTGGCTTAGTGGGCATGGTGTGGCTTGGGCGAGGCTTGGTGGACGTGACAGAGGAAGGATATTGCAAAATCTCCATTCCCACCACACTCCAGGGGAAGGATATCGCAAAATCTCCATTCCCACCACACTCCAGGGGAAGGATATCGCAAAATCTCCATTCCCACCACACTCCAGGGGAAGGATATCACAAAATCTCCATTCCCACTGCACTCCAGGGGAAGGATATCACAAAATCTCCATTCTCATCCCACTCCAGGGGAAGGATATTGTAAAATCTCCTTTCCCACCCTACTCTGGAGCCAGCAGAGGTGGTATTTGCTGGTTCTCCGAGCAACGCAACATTTCTGCTACCGGTTCTTCGAACTACTCAAAGTTTCTGCCATCGGTTCTCCAGAACCTGTCAGAACCTGCTGGATTTCACCCAAAAAGAGAAGGGGTCACTATTGAACTGGCAGTTGTTGATGTCACCTGAAGAACTTTGAGGAAAGTAGAGTTGAAGCTGAAGATGCAAACCATATTAGATTGTAAACACCTTTGCCTGTTGAAGACTGCTGGTTTTAGAGAAGAAAAAAGATGACAGACCAAAATCAACCAAGCAATTTTAGCTGAAGATGTCTTAGTTTTAGGGGAACTTATAGTCTTGTAAAATAGAGTGTTTTGGAGGAGAGAGAGAGAGAGAGATTAGCCTGTATAATTAGCCTCTTATTTCTAAGTAGGAAGGAATAAAATGTAGAAATAGTAACATCTACATTTAGCTGATACACATGACAAGGTAGACTTTGCCAGAAGCAGGAATGACTAGTAAATAATACTTTATTAAGCAATGCTTTCCCAGTTGAAAATAACTCTAGCCTTAGGTTATTATTCCTATCTTTCTCCTTGCAGTTTATCAGTCAAGCAGGTGGAAGGAATGGAAACGGTAATATACATATCTAATATTGGCAAAGAAATGCTGATTAAAATCAAAGGTAGATACCTGTTTCACTTGCTTCGCTGTGTTGTTTAAAAAGAATTCACAAGAGGTATTTGGAATGCTATGTATCAGATTCTATGAACCCACAGAAACCCAAAGCATCAAATTCTCCAAACTGAAATACATTTTCATTTTTTAATATTTACTTGTGACAAAAAACACCAATTGATCATATATCATTTTGTAATTTATTGTTTTTATTGCATTAGAGTTATTTTATTTGTCCTTAATTAGACATTTTAAAAAATACTAAAATTCCATCAGTGTTCAATACTAAGAAAGGTGGAATATAATTGTACCGTGCTGCCTTTAGTATGCTACAATCCCATGCACGTCTACTTACTAGGAAATCCTGTTGTGCTTTGTGGAATTTATTGCAAAAAGGAGGTTGCATGCATTAATATGAAAATAAAACCCTTTGTTCAATGGAGAAGAAAATATAAAAATGGGTTTCAGAAGGACTTTTGGCTAGCTTTCTGATGGGTGTATGTTTTTATGGACATGGGTTGCAGGGCAAGAGATAAATCCAATGAATAATAATAATAATAATAATTTTACTGAACAATTATCAACTGTTAAATGGTGCACTTGATGTAACCGTTCTCTTGATTCTGCTTCACATGGAGAACTAATGTTAACAAATCTGAAACGGCATATCTGTATTTGCATGTGTGTAAATACATGAGCTCTTTTGATTTGGCAGAATATCCAATCATATTATTTTAGGAAGATCCAATAATGTTATTAAAAACAGCTATCAATATAATGCATTTCTGGAGAAGCAATGGGGAAAAAATAGGCTCCTAGATTACTTTGAGGTGTGATCTACAATCAGTGTAAAGCCACAATAAGTGCTTTCAGAATAATATCAGCTTCAGTTTCAGATAAGAAAGAATTGCTCTGAAAATCCTTGTCAGGGCTTTGACAGTTCCTTCAATTCCCCAAATTCTAAAGGTTCATGACCAGTTTATTTCATTTAGGTCAGAGGTGTCAAACTCACATTGTCACAGCAGCGTCACGTGATGTATCAGGACTTTTTTTCCCCTTCGCTAAAGCGGGCGTGGGCGTGGCCAGTGCATGACAAATCTGGCCCACAGGCCAAGGGTTTTTACAGCCCTAATTTAGGCTCATTTAAAAGATTTACTTCATTTAGGAAGGCATCTAAATGTCTTTTCAAGTATTTTGACAGTCGTAGGAGTTGTCATGTAAGTTGCTTTCTCACTAGATCTACACAACATCTTGATTACAACAGCATCCCCAAGCAAATACTGAACTGACATAGACTCTGCCCACATTGGATTGGACACAACAATGGTGGGACTCTCCCAGAAGACTATAGAATTCAGAAGCGGGGAAATGACCACATTAATTAAATGAAAAAATCATTTAAAATTTTGGAAAAATAAAATAAAATACTGCCTGGAATTGGAAACAAAATGGGTCTTGCCTGAAGTGATCTGAAATGTGCAGATTGGTATTCAAAGCATCAAAGCAGCTTCCAAAAAATAATAATAATTTTGTGCAGCCCAATAAAAATTGAGTTGCTGGATCAAGCCTAACCCATTTAGTCCAGCAATCTGTTTCTAATACTGGCCATGAAAGAAAATATCCCCTCCTATTTAGTCTCAGCATTAGACTTAAGCCCATTATGGCGAACCTATGGCACATGTGCTAGAAGTGCACACAGAGTCATCTCTCCAGGCACATGGATCCATTGCCTTTTGCTCTTCCAGGTTCTGGCACACTGGCCAGCTTGTTTTCTTGTGCATTGGCATGCCGGAATAATAATAATAATAATAATAATAATAATAATAATAATAATAATAATAATAATAATAATTTATTAGTATGCTGCCCCTCTCCACAGACTCGCAATAATAAAACAACGTACAATGTGACAAATCTAATGTTTAAAGGGAAAACACATGAAAACCCCAACATTTAAAAACCATGCAACACAAGCATACCATACATAAAACTAGATAAGCCTAGGGGAGATGTCTCAATTCCCCCTGCCTGGCGATATAGGTGGGTCTTAAGCAATTTACGAAAGACAAGGAAACCGGAAAAGCAGCCACCCATTGCGCAGGTGTGCTCCAGGAAGATGATCTTCCTGTTTACAGCATGTGCATCAACCACTTGACAGCCTGGTTTCTGGCATGCCTGTGCACTTTTGTCTCAGTGGTACCCAGTGGAGCCACAATCTGCCACCTGCCATACAAGCACCAATGAGCAACCTCGCCTGTGCTCGGAGTGTCAGGCTATACTTTCGGCCTGCAAGTCATGGCCAAGAGGAGGAGAAGGCGCCGCCACTGCCGTGTAAGGTAGGAGTGGCTGGCAGTGGGTTTGGGAGCCAGGCTCAGTGCGGAAAGCCAGCTTCCAGTGCCCAAGAGGGGTGGGCTGCGCCTGCTTAAGCCCAGACCAGAGCACCCCAAGGCAGGGGAGAAATGCTCCCAGTTCAGACATGCCTGCTGGGGGTTGGAGAACCAGTAGCAACAGCGGCGCAAGGCTTCACCCAGATGCTGCCATTGGGTTCCTTTATCCTCTGTGCATGCTCAAAGCATTCTGCGCATGCTCAGAGGGTAAAAGAACCAAATGACAGCATCCGGGTGGGTGAAGGCTCTCGCTGCCATTGCTATGGCTCTCCAACCACCAGCAGGCACGCCCGAACTGGGAGCATTTTAACCCTGGTCCAAGGATGGTGCGCCAGCATCAGCAGGTTAGGCAGCTCACTCTTCTGTAGTCCTGCTAGCTGGCTGGGTGGCTGGCTGCTGCTCGAAGCGCGAGGTTGGCAGGAGGAGTCGCTGCTGCTTCTGCAAATGCAGGGTATTCATGCCAGCAAAGTGTGGAGGGCATGCACAGTGGATGCATGTGCAGTGCAGGATGCATGCACGTGTTTGGGGGCTGCATGAACAGGGGGCAGATTACGGGTTCTGGCAGGTGGAAGTGCTGCTGTGTGCATGTACTTTTGGCACACGGTGACAAAACGGTTCGCCATCACTGACTTAGACTGTCTCTAAATATGATTAGCTATTATAACTAGAAACATAGAAGACTGACGGCAGAAAAAGACCTCCTGGTCCATCTAGTCTGCCCTTATACTATGTCCTGTATTTTATCTTAGGATGGATATATGTTTATCCCAGGCATGCTTAAATTCAGTTACTGTGGATTTACCAACCACGTCTGCTGGAAGTTTGTTCCAAGGATCTACTACTCTAACTGTTATTGATATTCTAATGATAAGTTGAAATTTAATCTATAATTCTAATAAGAATTTTGTGGTGGTTTTTTTAAAAAAAAAGCCATCCCAGTCCTCATTCTCATTAATGCCAAATCACAATAATGCTATCCACATGCTACATCTGAATGAGGTAGGTCAATGGAATTTTATCAAAATATACAAACCGTCGCTACGCTTGTTTAGCAACTATTGTTCCAAGGATCTACTAAGAGTAGTAGATCCTTGGAACAAACTTCCAGCAGATGTGATAGATAAATCCACAGTAACTGAATTTAAACATGCCTGGGATAAACATATATCCATCCTAAGATAAAATACAGAAAATAGTATAAGGGCAGACTAGATGGACCATGAGGTCTTTTTCTGCCGTCAGACTTCTATGTTTCTATGTTTCTATGTTTCTATTGTGTTCTTCTATTAATGCAAAGAATTGTTGTCATTGCTCACTATATTCTTTCCCAAATGGGTTTACAATCAATTTTATTTTATCTCTCGTCTCCATTTCCAGCTTCACCTCTGTCTGTTTTCAATGATACCTTCACCCCAGCTACAGCCATCCTTCCCCACTATCCTCCTGTAACAATTGCAACTGTTTAATCATCAACCAGCAGGCTCTGTCTATTTTCTGATATAATAAGCTTTGGAGATGGTTACCAGGTGAGCAAATAGGAAAAGGAAAGCTTTTGTCAATAGTCATTGCCCCAATCCTTATTTTTTATCTCTGATCTATTTACCCGTTTCTTTAACTTAGTCCGAGTTAATGAAGATTTGTGCAACAGTTCCCAGTGTCCAAAGGCAAGAGATCCCTGAGTTATTTATTGATACTATACCAGGAAAAGGGAAGATTTTATAAATCTCCTAAAATCTAAATTCAAATTTTGAGAAATTTCAGAAGGAATAAAATTTTCACCTACCCTAATTGATAAGATCATTAATGGCCTTCCTCAATTGAAAATCATATTCGCTGTTCCATACATCCTGTAATTGCCTCATGTATTATAATAAATTAGGAAAAGCACAATTTATTTTAAAATTATTTTTCCTATATCACAATCCTACAAAATTATATACTACTGTATAAGGAAATAATGCAGACAGATTATTGTTTATCAGCATGCACATTTGTAGAATCAAGCCACACATCAAATTAAAATGGTACTTGTTTTTTTCAACCGAAAATTGTATTTTTATTTTTTAATCCAACTGTTTACCCTTATATGATATATTTCAGCAATTGTATCTTCCATATTTTGAAACATTATTTGAGGCCTTAAAAAACAAGTCAGTTTATTATTTTTTATGCAAGATTAGGATTTTAAATTATGAAAATATTCCAATTCCTCTTCAACTTTCATCATTCTACCTCAAAACCTTTTCCATTTTTACAATATTCCCTCTGCATATAAACTTTAGGGGGTAACTTTAGTGCAGAAGTAGGAAGCTTGCTTCTAAATACAAAGAGCAGTTAGCATTACTATAGAGAGCTACAGAAACAGAAAGCATAGTACAAGTATTGCTGTTAATACCGGTAGTAATGTATTAGTGAGAAGATCTGCATGTTGTATACCGACTGTGCAGAAAATGCATTGGTCAAAATAGTCAAGTTATGTTTTGCCTAACTTGAGTACCTGACAGATTGCTTTCAAAGGTTCTGCATACCTGACACTAGTGCCCGATTCAATATCATTGTCCTAATTCCTTAAATATAAGCGGCATCTGAAAATGTTATTTTTCTCTGCTGGCAATAAGATCTGATATAGAATTATGGTCAGTGTTATACTAAGATACAGTCTACTCTACAACCAGAGAACACACTCCATAATTGGGGAAACTGACCTGTTTCATACCTGAAAAAGTATGAGTCAGGTGTTTGGTA
Source organism: Erythrolamprus reginae (assembly GCF_031021105.1). Lineage (NCBI taxonomy): Eukaryota > Metazoa > Chordata > Lepidosauria > Squamata > Dipsadidae > Erythrolamprus > Erythrolamprus reginae. Next base: position 236,156,376 of record NC_091951.1, on the reverse strand, counting down.
TCCTAAGAAATTACCTGAAAAATGATTGCCTGGGGTTGCACCAAGTATTGTCTCATCAGCATGGAGCACCACTGCCATAGCATGGGGGAGAAAAAAAACAGAAATATCAGGAGAATAGTTTATTTGCTGTGTTAAGAGTGCAGAGAACTTTTAAAAAATGCTTTTAAATTCTATTATTGGAGGCACTCTTTTTTTCTGCAATTCCTGCTAAATTCTACATGGTAGCAGGACACTGACATGTAGTTAAGGACTTTATGATGATCTAAGGGAGAAGTGCATGCTTGGCTCTCTAAAGGTATCAGCCATGTGATTTGCCAGGTACTTAATTGTACTACTAGGCAAGGAAAAAAATAACAGGTTTACCAAGTCTTTGGTAGACTACTACACTTGGTTAAAAATAGGTCATAGTTTGGCTTAGTGAAGCTCAGTTAATGCAAGCCAAGTTTTTATTTTAAAAAGTCCAAATTTATAAAATGGGGGTAATAGTAAGAAAAAAAATGAGATGTTGAAGGCATAATTAGGTAGCAAAGTGCTCTTTGGATGCAGCCCTGATCTGTTATTCCTCCAATTAAAAAGTTTTCACATAGAAAAATTAGCAAGACCTCAACAGCAAGCTAAGATCAGTATATCCTCTATAACCTTCATTATGTATTTTACTATGTGTATACCCACTAAACCCCTCATTGTGTATTGGACAAAATCAATCAATCAATAAATAATAATAAAATAAGATGCTTGAGAGTGACTGCCAGCCATTAAAGAGCCGGGGTGGTGCAGTGGTTAGAGTGCAGCACTGCAGGCTACTTCAGCTAACAGCTAGCTGTAGTTCAGCAGTTCAAATCTCATCACCGGCTCAAGGTTGACTCAGCCTTCTTTTGAGGTGGGTAAAATGAGGACGCGGATTGTTGAGGGCAATATGCTGATTCTGTAAACCGCTTAGAGAGGGCTGTAAACGCACTATGAAGTGGTATATAAGTCTAAATGCTAATGCTATTAACATTATGAGCCGGGGTGGCACAGCAGGTAGAGTGCTGTACTGCAGGCCACTGAAGCTGACTTGTAGATCTGAAGGTCAGCGGTTCAAATCTCATCACCGGCTCAAGGTTGACTCAGCCTTCCATCCATCCGAGATGGGTAAAATGAGGACCCGGATTGTGGGGGCAATAGCCTAGCTCTGTTAAAAAAGTGCTATTGCTAACATGTTGTAAGCCGCCCTAAGTCTAAGGAGAAGGGCGGCATAAAAATTGAATAAATAAATAAGTAAATTATACTAGGTGTGCTACGTAGACAGAGATCCAACTAAGGGTTATAACTCAGACTTGTACCTTTTTAAACTGGTGGGGCAGTTTACAAATCATTCCTGCATACCATGTGATTTACAAAGGTATAATCCATCAGTCAGGTACGGTGGCCTACCAGATGCCGGATAACTTAATCTTTGTATCTACTGTAAAACAAGCAGCAAAAATAGGAGATAAATCAACTCCCTGTAGGGAAGTGGGTTGATGAGTGCATTTTTTGGTTGATTACAATATTTGCACAATGGTTTAGATTCAGAAAGTTGATCAAGGATCTGCTCTGCTTCATAAGCTTCCCTCTGTTCAGCCACCTTCACATAATCATATTTCTATAGATTGTGGCAACAAAATGAAAATGGAGGTTTCACAGAAAAGTTATTTATTTCAGCAAATCAAAACACTATTAGGTTGTGCTGATTCAGGTGAATAATAGATGTAGGGAATTTTAGCTAAAATAATGAACTCTGGGAGAAGTGCAATTATCTCCCACTCTCCTGATTCTGAACAAAGTGTTCTCAACCTTCCACACCCTATGATATATTTCTTTATTTTTAAAACAATCTCATGCTTTCTATAAGTTGGACAGAGCTTAGAGGAGTGCTTCTCAATTTCAGCAATTTCTACTCTAAGAAGTCCCTAATCAGTTGGTCTGGGGAATTTTGGGAATTGTAGTTCACACCTCTTAAAAGTTGCTATGATTGAAAAACACTACCTTAAAAAAGTCTTTTGCAATTAAAGTAACATAATAGGCTCATAAATAAATACATATATAAATCTATCTCTGATGTTTCCGGTAAACAGGTCCTATCATAGGAACTAAAGCCCATCATATCTTATAATGTAATTATTTATTGTTATTTTGCTCTCAGTGTTTAATAATAAATGTAAAGGAGCCAACCAATTTTAAGCATACAATCAAAGAAAGCACAGAGATATAAGCACTAAGCATAAATCAGCCTAAAAATAAAACAAAAAGTAAGCACATTTAACTTCCATATACCAACACAGCATGAACTGAAGTTATCCAACAGTGAATCATAACTACAGACACTGAATCAATTGAACTCACATTCATTTATAATTGAGTCATATATTGTTTTATAGCTCTTAAAGTAGAGACAGAAAAAGACATGGAAAAATGCAAAAATAAAAATGCATACGTTATGTACATTAAAAAAGAAAGAAAGAAAAAGAAGGGAAGAGAAAGGAAAGGGGGAAGGGAAGGGGCGGGGAGGAAAGAAGGAAAGGAAAGACATATTTAAGTCTATTATTCTTGCATTATTACTCATTCACTAATACACCTAATGCATTCAACTAGTACAAAATGTTGACTTTGGATCTGACTTTTGGGATTTTTAAACTATTAAAAGCAATGGGGGGAGAAGAAAGAATATCTTTCCAGTTCAATTACAACATAGGCAAAATAATACAGCTCGTCATAAATAATAGCTACAAGGGTCCCTGAAATATTACTTGTAAGTACTTTATGATTTAGGAAAATAAAATGCTGTGTAAATATGCAACCCTTATTATCTGAAGCACAATAAAACCCACTGAAAACCTAGGCCAGACTAGAAGGCTTAAAATATATTTATTTTCTCCTATTCTTGAACACACGCTGAAATGTATAAGCCTACTTCAGAGAAATACTAGTACTCAGTTGAGGAAACATAGAAACATAGAAGTCTGACGGCAGAAAAAGACCTCATGGTCCATCTAGTCTGCCCTTATACTATTTTCTGTATTTTATCTTAGGATGGATATATGTTTATCCCAGGCATGTTTAAATTCAGTTACTGTGGATTTATCTACCACGTCTGCTGGAAGTTTGTTCCAAGGATCTACTACTCTTTCAGTAAAATAATATTTTCTCATGTTGCTTTTGATCTTTCCCCCAACTAACTTCAGATTGTGTCCCCTTGTTCTTGTGTTCACTTTCCTATTAAAAACACTTCCCTCCTGAACCTTATTTAACCCTTTAATATATTTAAATGTTTCGATCATGTCCCCCCTTTTCAGGGGAAAGAACGCCACACTTTCAGTGACACCACACTGCTATAAGAATGCTGGACTTCTTAAAATTGAACCTTTAATAAAGGGATCTCATTAACTCTCGAGTACCTTCATGGCATTTTTTTCTCACAGTGGCACCTCTATTTCTTTTCTTCTTCTTTTTAAATTACAAGCCATTTCTAAATAAGAGAATTGCAATCTTCTGTTTTGAAACCAGTTCTGAAAGTTAGAAAATTGTGGGAAGATGGATATAAAACATTTTAATCAAAAGCTATTCCACCATCTATAACAGTGATGATGAACCTATGGCAGGCATACCACAGATTCCACGTGGAGCCATATTGGAGGGTGATGTGTTTGGGCCTGGGCCAGCCGTTGCTCCCACAGATGGGAGAGACGCGGCACACACTGAATGTGAAAGCCTGGCTGACAGCCAGGAAGATGTGGCAGACAGCCAGGAAGACGTGGCAGACAGCCAGGAGGACGAGGCCACTGGTACGCAGGATTCAGCAGATAGCCCAGGGGATTTGGCATACAGTCCCTCAGACAGTCTTTCGTCTCTGGATTCTTCTGCAGATCAATATATTGATCTGTGTAGCAGAAGAGCTATGCAGAGAAGGGATCGGCTGAAGGAGTATTACAAGTCATCATAGTAGCACCTGGACTGGGTGTGGTTCTTATACTGAGGGCTGGGTGTGGTTTCCTTAATGAGGGATAAAGGGATAAAAGGGAACAGAGGCCCAAGGCAAACTGTGGCTGTTTATCTGTGTTATTTTGTGGTTCCTGCTCTGAAGTTTCTGTTCCGTGCCGTTGGAGTTTTCATCCCAGCTTTTTCAGGCAAGTGGGAGGTGAAAATTCTGGGACTTGCTGTTTGCTTCAAAGATTCAAAAGGACTCCTGAAACGTCTTTGCTCATTCCAGGTTGTCTTTGTTTGTTTTTTCCTGTGTTTTTGTATGCGGCTGAAGTAAGCCTTGCACTATCATTGTTTTTGGACACTAAGAACTGTTTTGAGTAACTCTTTTTTGTTTATTTAATACAAGTTTACTGATTAGCAGAGCATGTGTGTGTTTGATTTCTTTTCCTTGGACTATTATGCATTGCCTGAGCCAGTCAGGCAGAACAGAGGGCACGTGAGGCATTGCCCTATGTCAGCTCCAGTGCGCATGTACACACTGGCCAGCTCATTTTTTGCCTTGGGGAAGGCCGTTTCGCCCTCTGGAGGCTTCAGGAAAGCTTCCCTGAAGCCCCAGAGTGCAAGAAGTGGCCCAAAAGGCAAACCAGAATTTTGGAAAAACAGACTTCCGGTTTGTCCATTGTGCTGTTTTTCACACTCCAGGGCTTCAGGAAGCTTCCCTGAAGCTTCTGGAATACAAAAACAGCACAACAGGCAAGCTGGAAGTCCATATTTCTGAACTTCCGGTTTGCCCATTGGTCTGTTTTTTCAGCTTCAGTGAGGCCTGTGTACATTTGTGGGGGGAGGGAATGGGTGTAGGGATGTGCGTGTGCACTCTCACACCCATTCCTTTTTGCCACACAAACCAAAAAAGGTTTGCCATCACTGATCTATAAGATATACATACACTTTCCAGTTTGAGGATAAATTTTATTTATTAATCTTATTTATTTATTTATTAATCTAATTTATATGTCGCCCAACTCATGAAGGACTTTAATATGCATATGTGGCTTTGTTATGGTATGGACTATCATCCAAACAAGGACTTGTTTTCACAAATTGCAGCTGTATGTTCAATGTCTCTTTCCCAGATGAAGATGGGAGTATCATCTTTGAAGAGTCCCAGGGAGAAAATCCAGAGTAACACCAATCATCAGCTCTGGGGAATACATAAGACATTATCTTATGAATTACTATTATTCCTGTTTTTTTCTTAATCTAGGGGCTAGTGATGGGCGAACCCAACATGTTTATTTTTACGTGAAAGGACCGCCCTTTGCTTGCAGCGCCGCTGCGGTGTCCTTTTTCGTAAAAATAACAATGTTTATTTTTATGTGAAGACCTCCCTTTGAAGGAGCTGGGGAATTCCTCCCACGAAGAGATTCCAGGGGCGGAATCCAGGAAGTGATCACCTTGCTGTCCTTAGCAACCTGCCGGTGACGTCAAAGCTCCAAACGCCGAACACGACCCTGAAGTTTGCCCAAAGTTTCAAAACATTTCGGGTTCGGGTTCGGCATACCGAACACCGCAAAATTCGGTACGGACCCGAATTGTGTGAGTTCGGTTCGCCCATCACTACTAGGAGCTATATACCCTAGCTGTTTTACATACAGTGAAAAGCAAGTGTTTTTGGTGCTCATAGTCAAATTGTAGGTTTGGACATTCTTTTGTTAGAAACATAGACGCATAGAAGATTGACGGCAGAAAAAGACCTCATGGTCCATCTAGTCTGCCCTTATACTATTTTCTGTATTTTATCTTAGGATGGATATATGTTTATCCCAGGCATGTTTAAATTCAGTTACTGTGAAATTTACCAACTACATCTGTTGGAAGTTTGTTCCAAGCATCTACTACTCTTTCAGTAAAATAATATTTTCTCACGTTACTTCTAATCTTGTTGATTCAGTAGCGCTTTTTATTTTCTTCTGAAGCCTCAAGAGATTATTGTTTTATTAGGCCAATAATTTGCCAGGTGAAGATGATTCCCCAGGTAAGCTAACACCCTAATTCTTCTTGGCTCATGTCGTTCTGTCTACTTTCAACTACAATGGGCTCCTCTAAGCAGATGTCTGATAATTGACACTTACAACAAAACATGCAAAGGCTATTTTAAAAATCTCTGAATACTTATAGCTTACATTTTCAATTGTGAGAAATACTGTTAAGAAATGGAAGATGCATGGAATTGGGTCCATCAAAGAAAAACTCTGCCTGAACTCTTTTAGAACTAGCCAGGTCTACAAAATCGAACTCACGATTCAGTGTGAAGGGATAACTAAAATGTTTGGCTAAATAACAACCAACATAGCATTTGGCCATAAACATGATCTAAGTATTGCCCACAAGATCATATGCTGCAATGTCCTGCCTGTCAAAGACTACTTCAGCTTCAACCACAACAACACAAGAGCACGCAACAGATTCAAGCTTAATATTAACTGCTCCAAACTTGACTGTAAAAAATATGACTTTAGTAATCGGGTTGTTGAAGCGTGGAACTCCTTACTGGACTCTATAGTATCATCCCCTAACCCCCAACATATTACCCTTAGACTATACACGGTTGACCTCTCTAGATTCCTAAGGGGTCAGTAAGGGGCGTACATAAATGCACTAGAGTGCCTTCCGTCCCCTGTCCTATAGTCTCTCCTATATCTCCTATTTCTTATCTACTATATCCTCTATAACCTTCATTGTGTATTATTGTGTATTGGACAAACTAACTAGATAGATAGATAGATAGATAGATAGATAGATAGATAGAGAGAGAGAGAGAGAGAGAGAGAGAGAGAGAGAGAGAGAGAGAGAGAGAGAGAGAGAGAGAGAGAGAGAGAGAGAGAGAGATAGATAGATAGATAGATAGTCTGCTGGATCAGGTTGCTCATACAATAGTAATCTGCCTGGAAGAGTGGTCATAAGGAAATATTTTCTCCAACCATATCACAAAAGCAAAATTTAAAATAGTTTAAATATGGAAAAGAAAATCTTGAAATGCTTTGGAACAAAATGATCTGACTGATGAAATCAAACTTGAATTATTCAGTCACACATGCAGTTAAAGGGTAAAAGCGTTGGAAGAAAAGCTCTTCTTGCTAACTATTAAACATGGAAATGGCTCTACTGTGTTTTCGATTGTGTGGCAGCAAGTGTCTCTAGATATATTATATGGGTGAAAGAAAAAAAATGGATTCAATTAAACACCAACATTTCCTGGAAGTTAATGTTCCATAGTCAGTGGGAAAAAATGAAGCTGAAAAACATTTCAGTTTCTCCATTGCAAGACCAAAATCTGAAACATGCATATCTCTAAACAAACCATGAAGCATCTACCAAAAAAAGGATTAAAAAATCTGAATATTTGCAAATTTGAATACGGTGTTCCCTCGATTTTCGCGGGTTCGAACTTCGCGAATAGCCTATACCACGGTTTTTCAAAAAATATTAATTAAAAAATACTTCGCGGCTTTTTTCCTATACCATGGTTTTTCCCACCCGATGACGTCATATGTCATCGCCAAACTAATAATTTTTGCAAATAAATAACAAAAAATAATAATTATTGTTAATAAATAATTATGTTTATAAATATCAGGATCACTAAGTGTCTTATTCAATGGTGACTACCAGTAATAATGGTGAGTAAATGGTTGTTAAGGGAATGGGAAATGGTAATTTAGGGGTTTAAAGTGTTAAGGGAAGACTTGTGATACTGTCCATAGCCAAAAATGGTGTATTTACTTCCGCATCTCTACTTCGCGGAAATTCGACTTTCGCGGGCGGTCTCGGAACGCATCCCCCGCGGAAATCGAGGGAGCACTGTATTATTGAAAAATCTGTAGGAGACTTCAAATATACATGCAAGAAGATCTATCAAAGTTTCTGAGCAATAAAAACTCTACAAGGAGAGTAGAAAGTACTGGAAGCTGTTATTAAAGAATAAAAGGGTGTGCAAACATCTGCATATTCACCCCATTGTTACAATTATCTATAAATAGTAAGTATTCAGTTCAATTTACAGAAAGATATTATGCATACCTCTGTATCATGCAGAGATTGTGCCAACTTCAATTCACTTACAGGTTCACTGAAATGTAGAGTTTGACCAATGGCACCTAAATGTTTGCATGTAGCTATTCATATATGTAAAATATACAAATGTCCTCTGTACTTCAGGGCAATAAATTCTGGATTAAAATTCTTTGGGATGCTTAATCGTATAAGCAGTGTTCTAACAAATGTGACTTATATCAGCCTTGGGTTCTAAATCCCTTCACTACCGGTTCGTGCAATGCTTTTGCACATGCACAGAAGCAACTGGGATGGGTGGGCAGAGCTCCTGCCACCGCTACTACCAGTTTGTAGAACCATGCCATACCAGTAGCAACCCACCGCTGCTAATATATAGGTAGAGTCCCATTGCAGAGTCTTTAGCATGACAATTATTCCTCTAATTAGACACATCATTTGCAGTAGAAGCATAAATTAGGAAAAATAAATAGTAGGAAGGTTTCTTAGGTCATTTTATAGTAACTTATGTCTACATTAAACAGAGGTTGATTTTGGCCTCAGATGCATGGGTCAAATAATATTGTCAACAACATACAGTCTAAGCTTTCATTTGAAACAAACTTCTGACCCTGGAGATAAGTTAAGAGGTTAGCTACCCTAGGAATGTATTCTCTATTGCAGTGATTTTCAACCTTTTTTGAGACGCGGCACATTTTTTACATTTACAAAATCCTGGGGCATACCACCAACCAAAATGCCACTCTAAGACACTCTCCTCTCTTTTTCCATCCCTGTCTCCTTCCCCACCCACCCCCTGTGTGTGTTTGTGTATACACACTCTTGAACCATTTCCAAAAACAGGTGAGGGCTAGGTTTTTTTCCTCTCTTATTCTTTGGGTGCTTTTTATCATATGTTTTAAATCAAGAGTCACTTCTCTCTCTCTTTTGTTTCTCTCTCTTTCCTCTCATTCTCTGCCTCAATCATTTTCTCATTTCTCTTTTTTTCTCCCCTTTTTTCTCTCATTTATCTCTCTCTCCCTTCCTCTCCTTTTCTCTCTCTCTCTTGCTTTCTCTCTCTCTTTCTCTCTCCCCCTCTCTTTTTCTCTCTTCCTCTCTCTCTCTCTCTCTCTCTTGCTATCTCTCTCTTTCTCTCTTGTATACCATGCCGCCCACAGCAGCATCAGGTAGTAGCCGTGGGGCGGTGGCAGGGCGGTCGGCTGCGAGCAGGAGCTCCAGGGCGGAGGCACCAATGGCAGCGGCTGGACATGTTGCTGGACGCCGTACATGCTGGCGCTTCGCTGGGCATGGACGCAGGGCTGGCACCTCCATCCCATCCCAATGGGCCAGCATGTACGGCGTCCAGCTATACATCCAGCCGCCGCCATTGGTGCTCCGCCCTGGAGTTCCCGCTTGCAGCCGACCGCTCTGCTGCCACCCTGTGGCTACTGCCTGGTGCCGCTGTTGCCAGCGCACTCCCACTCCCACTGCCGGTGCCCTCCCATTGGGCCCCAAAACTCACCTGCCGTCGCCACCAGGAAAGCTCCAGCCAGGCGGGGCGCTGCAGCTGCCAGAAAACTTGGAAGGGGCGAAGAAGGAAGCTCAGCTTCTGGTCTCACAACTTTTTGCTCTTCGCACCCTCAGCAAAAAGTTGCAAGACCGGAGCCTGAGCTTCCTTCTTCGCGGCACACCTGATCATGTCTCGTGGCACACTGGTTGAAAAACACTGCTCTATTGCTTATAAATTGATTTTCATGATATTTTCGGCCTCCAGATGACTAAAAATAGACTCTAGATTAAGGGCAGTTGACTATTTCTCCATGTTTACAATAACTCATCCATTTGAACATGAACATAAGTGGTTATCCATTTGAACATGAACATAACTCAGTCCCCTGGGAGAGGGGCGGCATACAAATCTAATAAATAAATGATAAATAAATAACTGGTTATCTGTCATTTAGTATTAGTAAAAATATAAAAGGAAATGCAACATATGATTAAGCTATGCCAGGTGTTATATTTGTGATTTATTTATTTGCTGAATCATGTGATGTATATTCCAGCTGCTGAAGTTATTGTCATGGAATCATCACAAAACATTCATTATTGCATGGATTACATATAATTAATTTCTTAATTCAAATGTTATAAAACAAAAGAAAAAAATATATTTTAATGAAATAAATATTGCTACCAAGATAATATCAAACTTAATTTTAGTGGGGGGAGATTGTCTTACTCAAAATTAATGCAGATCCAGGTATCAGAAGTGGTTCCCAAATTCCCTAGCCCATTTTCTTCTGCAAAGAAGAAAAAATTAGGATGGGGGCTCCCTTTTCATGCTAGTTGTGGTATGAGGAACCGAAGAAGATTCCCTAAAATAGGGGAGGAGCCTATTTCATAAATACACGTATTTATATTTATATATATTTTCCCTCAAAATACATTTCTAAAACTCTCTTTCCTTAAAAATATTTTTTAAAACCTATTCTAAAATTGGTTTTAAACTGAACTACATTAGGACATTCAGGAGGTGGAAAGACTGCTTGTTTGTTTATTTGTTTATTTGTTTAATATGCTGCCCAGAGTCCCTAGGGAGTTGGCCGGCATAACAATCAAATAAATGAATAAATAAATCTCATTCTGCAAAGCAACTAAATAACTAAGTCCCAGTCTATGCTGGTCAGGAAAGCATGAATCAGTGCAGTTCATTTGGGGATGCACAAAGTTAAAATTTCTCCATCATCATCATCATCATCATTATTATTATTATTATTATTATTATTTATTAGATTTGTATGCCACCCCTCTCCGTTGGTCTAAAATACCTTTTCATATCCACTCTCTTTTCTGCGAATCCTACTAAAAAATTATTTCGAAACAATGCCTGCTATGAGATATGTCCACTTTTAAAGGCATCCAGTCAAAAATTATTTATTTATTTATTTTATTTATTTATTAGATTTGTAAGCCGCCCCTCTCCGTAGACTCGGGGCGGCTCACAGCAATAATAAACAATATATAACAAATCTAATAATTTAAAAGGAACACTAAAAGCCCCATTATTAAAAGCAAACATACACACAAGCATACCATACATAAACTGTATAGGCCCGGGGGAGATGTTTCAATTCCCCCATACCTGACGGCAAATGTTTTCTAAATGCCCAAATTTAAAAACTTCAGATTTTTTTTAAGCCATACACGACCTCCTTATATAAGGCATGTGAATTACCTGGGGGGCTTTCTTGCATAAGCATTCATGGGCAATCTCATATTAGCCAAATGCACTAGGAAAATGTAAGGGTTATATTAGCAATCAGAGCTTTCCACAAAAGCTCTGCTGTCAGGCCACAAAAGACAGGGGGAGAAATTGTAACATTTGACATGGTTCACAGATTTAATCCAAAGCAGCTCTAATTAATCTCCCCAGCTTCACGGGGGGGAAAAAAACCCCTGTGCCATGTACAGCTGCATGGCATTGGTGCTCTCCTGTCTTAAATTTTATAGGAATTGAAATTTCATTACCAGAACCTCCCTTTTGCCTCCCCAGTTCTGAACTGGCAAGAATCTGATGGACCATTTATCAAAACTGAGTCCTCCCCTCACCCCTGTCTTCATCTATCTATCATTTGCATCACATTTTCAATTCCACCTTGCGCTATCAATGACACAAATTTTTCTTTGGGGGTAAATCCTATTTACACAGCCAATTATGGCAGGGTTCCAAACCCCTTTGTTTTACATAACACTGGCCAATTGGCTTTTAAAACAGCAGGAGTTCTGCCTAAAAGTTCAAATAATCTCCCGTTATTCTGACATTGCTAAAACAAAGTACTCCTGAAATCTTTCTCCTATAAAAGATTTCTTTTTAAAACAAAATTAGCAGCTGTATTTCATTTGCACCCAAATCCAATTAGAATCGTGGCACTCCCTAGAGATTTTCCTTTTAAAGAGTGGGAATTATTTAGTGCACCCTGCCATGAACACATTTTACTCCAATATCTCTGAATAACTGACCTGTTTTTGACCTAAACCTTCTATTATTTGCATGCTGGAAGCTGCGTTTCCTGCTAAAATCTGTGCCTCTACTACAGCCACTCAGGAGCATTTATAAAGAGACCTCCACGTCCAATCTAAAGGCCTAGAATTTACCTGTTGTTGTTGGGTTTTTTTCTTTTATACATATAAATAGCTGCATTTCCATTCTCTCTTTGTTTCTCATTTTCATTTTCTTCTAATATCTGCATGTAAATGTCTGAAAATAGCATCTGTAATTGAGGATTATGAAGTATAGCCAGCTCCTGACAGGCTGCTAAGGAAGATGGATTATCCTCATTTTTCTGTAAATTTTGTCAATTTTGGAATTCATAAGCTATCAACACTGATCAAAATGTGACCACGCAGCTGTGTCAAAAAAAAAGAAAGGAGCAATGACGATGTAGCTCCCTTGTTTGCAGACGAGATTGGGTCACTACACCGTCCTCTCACCCTCCTTCCTTTTGCCCATTCCTTCAGAGCAGAGAAAAGGGGGGGGGGAGCGAAACACAACCACTATCTGATGGCCAGTTATAGCTACAGGCATTTTCAACCACAGCCTGCTCCCACCGTCCCCAAAAATGTTTACATAAACAAATTGAACGTACACAAATTCTCTAGTGAGCTGATTCAAATCACGAAGTCTAATTTATGGCACGTTCCCCCTTCTTTATTTATCCCTAAGTAGGGAACACGATTTTCATTCAGGAGGTTTGTTATGTTCCACTCCTACTAGACAATCACAGCACACTTGAGGCAATTGTTTAGCTTCTTCCTCTCAATTTTCCCATTACTGGGAGTAAGTACTGTTGGGACTCTTTAATAGCCTGACTGCAGCCCATATCAATAACAGATGAGGTTTAATCGTCCAACACAAAAATTATTTAGGCTTGGTAAGGACATTCAATGTCATTTGCATAATGGCATTTCTACCCTGTGCACCTAACCCATCGTGCATAAACAAGGCCCCAGGAACCATAAATAATAATAAATCACAATGTCCACGCGCCTCTTGCTGTAATAGGAGCCACTCTTTGTAGAAATTATTTCGGTAGAAAATGGGCACTGTAATTTTAAAGAGATGTGGTGGGACACGGATCCATAAATTACATACCCTCTTGCACTCTTTCCGGGTTTCTTTCTCATACGCACCCTCACATCTAGCCATACAGAAACACATACACAAACATATACATATGTTTCTTTAGAAGTTTTCTCAGAATTCAGTTTAATTGTTCTTTAAAATTGGCCTTGTTAATCTTTTTCTGTAAAACAATAGCAATGAATATGACAAAAGAAGGTCTCGTGGCACTAAAAAAAAAATAGATATATGAATATTAATTTTCACACACTATGGTCTGTTTCCTTAGACAGACCTAAATTTGATGGGCTTCTAGTTAATATACTTGTGACCTCAACGTTCACTGATTGTGCTATCAAATGAATGTTCAGAGTCCCAGTTAAATATTCTTTGCATATAGTATATGTGTGTTTATGTGCATGTAAGTTGTAGAAATGAAATGTGCAATATTAAACAGTATTAGCTGTTCAATTGATTCTAAGTATGAGTACTTGAGGTAATAGTGAAATATCCAACTATCTATTAATGGGAAATGCACACTTTTAATAAGCGATTGGATTAAAAAAAATTCAAAACAAATTTTATTTATTTATTTATTGGATTTGTATGCCACCCCTCTCCGGAGACTCGGGACGGCTAACAGCAATAATAAGACAGCGTACAATAATAATCCAATACTAAAAATGATTAAAAACCCATTAATATAAAAACCAAACATACATACAGACATACCATGCGTAAAATTGTAAAGGCCTGGGGGGAAAGAGTATCTCAGTTCCCCCATGCCTGGCGGCAGAGGTGGGTTTTAAGTAGCTTACGAAAGGCGAGGAGGGTGGGGGCAATTCTAATTTCTGGGGGGAGTTGGTTCCAGAGGGCTGGGGCCGCCACAGAGAAGGCTCTTCCCCTGGGTCCCGCCAAGCGGCATTGTTTAGTTGACAGGACCCGGAGAAGACCCACTCTGTGGGACCTAACTGGTCGCTGGGATTCGTGCAGCAGAAGGCGGTCCCTGAGATAATCTGGTCCAGTGCCAAATAAATCAATACAACATTTTTCACCTCCCATCCAAGATGAACCCCAGTCACATGTTGGTACTTTAGTTTGAACTATTTTCCTTTTTAAATGTTTCTTATTTTATCAATTCATCGCATATGCCAAAAGTGCTTTTTCAAAAGGCAACTGGACTCTCTTCGTTTTTCCTTGAAGACATTTCACTTCTCACTCAAGAAGTTTCTTCAGTTCTGAAGAAGCTTCTTGAACGAGAAGCTAAATGTCTTCAAGGAAAAAAAACAAAGAAAGTCCAATTACCTTTGAAAAAGCACCTTTGAGACAATCATGACCTGGATGCTTGAGAATCGCCATAGTCGTTCCAATAGATAAAGAAAGATAAGCTATTATCTTACAGTATTCATTTATATCTCTCTTCCTCCTCTTCCTCCAATCCTCCTTGGATTCATACTGCCAGATATATGGCCAAACAGCAATACCACAAAACATGATTGCATGAACCTCACAGATTACACAGGCTAGAGTATAACTCAGCATTAGCGCAAATATACCACTAAGATTAAAACATGGACTTTTAATAATGTAGAAAATCTCCTATTGAAGTTACTCTCTGCTATTAATGTTTCTCTCTAGTCTTGTGTGCCTTAGTGCTACTTTTCATACTTCAGTGCGCTTTTCACATATGGCGCACTGTAATCACCATTAAGCAGAAAATCATTAGAAGCAGAATTTTTGTCTATATTTACTGTTCTGCCGGGCTCTCTGGTATGAGCCTCCCGAAAATTCAAGGGTACAAATTTCAGACACACACACGTTTGAAAATTCAAAACAATGTTCTTTATCACAAAATTCAAAAGAAACAAAGTATCCTTTTTGTATTGCAAAGAGCACTCGTCCCAAAACAACCTTGTAGGCTGTACAATCCCCTTAATCAGTCCTTAAGTACTTAGCTAGTAACTGTGAAGAAACGTCACAGCCCTCCTTCTTCCAACGAAGTGAGACACACACACCCTTTGCTCTGCTTTGGTTTCAAGGGCGTGAAAAATCAACAAAGTCCGGAAAACAGCAAAACACGGTCCTGAAGAACTGCGATCAGATAATTTTCCACAACGGCCAAACCAACATGCTGCTGTTTGTATCAGCAGCTCTAATTACTAGAGCCCCACCCAAACACAGGTGGCCTCTCTTATCTCCTGTAATATGTCCTCAATTGGTCTCTTCTACACATAACTCTGCACCTGCGTGGGTCCAAGACTTCTGCATCCGAATCGACTGAAGATAATGGAGATTGGCTTCCTGGGCTGTGTGCCAAGCCCCCCTCTTCCAAGTCACCCCCACCTTCTTCGTCGTCTGAGGAAACTGCACTACCTGCCTCTGTCGGCAATAAAACAGGCCTATGACATGTTGATGTTTCCCCTGCATCCACCTCCACATTCCTTGGGGCAGGAGCTGGGCCAGAGCCAACCACAACATTTACGAAAGCAGAATATTGCGCCTGCATGATGTTTAGCAAGTCCTTTTTAAACTTATTTTTACATGTACTATTGTTTGAAATGTCTCACATTAAAAGCATCTTATATGTATGTATTTGCTTGTTCAATTCTTCGGTAGTCTGTAAAAAGAGTTAATAAAAAAATAAAATAATCACCCTTCCCCACAATGCAACTAGAGTCTCAAACAGTAAGTAAAAAATCATGTTGCCAAGAAGTAAATCGGTAGTATTGTCTCATGTTTCCACCTGGGTTACTGACATGACTATAGCCTTGTTGAACTGAATTTCTTTGACACAGTGGAGAGCAAAATCTCCCATACACAGGAAGATATTTCACTGTCAGGTAAGTTTTTTGCTGAGCGAAATCAATCACCCCGGTAGGTCGCTACTGGCCAAAAACTCAACAGCAACTCTGTTTTCTTGTATTATAACTATGAAGCATGGAGCAAAACCAATTCTCACAGCATAGTTCCAGTATGGAGTTATTGTTAATACTCTATATCCTTATCCTAATTATCTCTCTCTCTCTCTCTCTCTCTCTCTCTCTCTCTCTCTCTCTCTCTCTCTCTCTGCGTGTGTGTGTGTGTGTGTGTGTGTGTGTGACCGATATCTAATGCTTTTGCTTCCTATTTTCCCCACAACAATATCCCTTTGAGGTGGGTTGCATTGGCAAACAATGACTGGCTCAAAGTCACCCAGGCAGCTTTTGTACCTAAGGGGAATCACAGTCTCCCAGGTGAAGTCCAGCTCATTTACCACTATACTAAATTGTCTCCCAGCTGTGGTGGAAGATAAATTAATTCATGATTAGAGTTGGGAGTGAAGCTAATATAAATCATGGCACCATGTCCATTTCTGCGGAGAGGGGCGGCATACAAATCCCCGAGTCTGCGGAGAGGGGCGGCATACAAATCCAATTAATAATAATAATAATAATAATAATAATAATAATAATAATAATAATAATAATAATAATTTCCCTTTCTTTGCTTATTCCCAATTTTTTTCACCCCATCCAAACTCCAGAACTGTCTTCCAACTGATGGCAATTGCTTATAGGGTTGGTCCACCCCAACTAGTTACCTCATCTTGAGTACAGATCACCAACCTTTTCTGGAGTCAAGAAAAAATTATTCTGTCCTCTATTCACCTCCAACCACTGCAAAGTCACTTTCCTTTTCTACATAATCTACTGTATGATTTCTCCACTGCCCTTTACTTCCTTCTAGGCACATTCCTGCACTTTGATTATGCTGCCCTTCAGTTGCTGCTCTCCAAAGCATTTTTATATAGTGCTGCTGAAATGAAAGCTTCCCAGGACTGAATACATTGAATCACTGAGCATTAGTTTCTCCAAGAGGACAAGTTCCTATAATCCCGTGATGGCGAACCTATGGCACGTGTGCCCAAAATGGTACACAAAGCCATGTTGCCTTGCTTGCACGGTCTTGCCTGTTTGTCTTCTGGGTTTCTGGCATGCATATGTGCGTGACAATCAGCTTTCCTTCACATGTGCAGTAGTGCCAAAAACCAATGTGTGCATGTGCGCTAGCCAGTTGATTGTTGGGTGTGCATGTGTGTCAAAACTTGGAAGTTTAGTTGTGTGCAACTGTGCTGAAAACTGGCCTGTGTATGCACACCAGCCACACATGAAGTTTATCTTTTCTGGAGCACGGCCCTGGCAAACATGTGCGTGTGTCCACCATGGGCACATACAATGTTTCTGTGTGATCCTTCCAGCACTCAGTGCTGAAAAGGTTCGCCGTCGCTGCTATAATTTCTCATATCTTTAACTGAGATGGCTACATGTATGATATGAATACAATCATCCCTTCAGGGTGATGGTTACTGATCATAAAAGTAGTCCCCAGGGGGTTTTTTTCCACTAACATATATTCTCTCCTTTCTCCGCCCCCACCCCCACCCCATCCCTTCAAAAAATGCTGCTTTAAAAGTTAAGGAAGCAAAATGTACATTAACCAGGTATAAAATAGAAGTTTCCTTTATGTAGTTTGCCAAGTTTGGCTTCCTAATATTCATGGTAACCATCATTATAGAAGTGTCCTAGTAGCACTGTGGTTATAGCATTTGCCTAAGTTGCAGAGAGTTTGTGATTTAAAACCCAGCATAAATATCTTCACAAAGTTGTTTATTTTTTTGATTTCATTATCTACCATACTACTGGAATATTGGACCAAAATCAAATCAAGTGATTTTTTACTGTTTTACCTTTGGAGGTTTTAGGTTGTTTTTGTTGTTGCTGTTTTTGTTTTTTTGTTAAAGTTGTTAATTTATGCTTATCCTTGTCATTTATTTTAATACTTGTAATGTCATTGCTAGGTCCAATGTTATTTTTATAATGATTAATGAGCACAGTAAAGATTTATTTGAAATGCTAGAGAGATACAGAGAGATTCTTGAAATAGTAGTAAAAGTTTATGGTGCCTTTTCAACCAGTAACCCTCTTCCCAGCAAGCAAATATTAAAACCACCCTGTTACTGAGATATAAGAACGGTTGCAGCAAAAACTAGGTAGTCAAAAAGGGGGGGGGGATTCAAGAAAGTAATGTTTATATAAAAATAGTTGTTCTGTCTGCATATACAGTATGTGCAGGTTGTTACTATAACTTTGTAAACAGTATTGCATTTTTCAAAAGTATGTATAGGCAGTAAGACCCAAACCCTTTAAAGGAAAGTGGGGAGTAATAGCTTCCTTGGCATTTGGGAAGGCACAATAGCAGGAAATTGTCCAAGGAGGAGGGGCACAGCAGCTGGTAATGTGTACAAAATACTTGGCAAGCTATTGCTGATCCAGTCCAAGCCTAATTTTCTTAAGCAGAGTCCAGCTGGCATCAGTAGCTAAAAGTTGCACTGCAGAAATGACCATAGTTCACTTACTCTGTCTTCTCTCCTATGTTTACAATATCTATCTACCATTCTGTTTTGCAGGAGCCCAAAGAGATACCCACCCTAGTAGCAGGGAGTAAATATTCTTCGGCTGTAGTAGGCATCTTTTCTTTTCTAAATCAAAGTTTGTATTTAGCTTTGCAAATATTACAAATGCACTAAATTAAACAATTCTCTGGCCAAACTGAAAAGGATAGTTGGATGGGACAAACCAAAAAAAGCAGAATGTAAACAAATGTTTTCTGCACAAATAAATAAAATAAATTTTCTGATTCTAGCAATGCAGAGTCAATACTTCCAAGAGATCCTTCTCTTCTTACTCACATTAAAAAAAATATCTTTCATCACATACTGCCCCCCCCCACAGCTCCACAATCATTTCGCCCACCACCAAGTGCACGCTGCTCCTGCAACACCATTGCTTCTGCCTGCCCCCATCTGACTGGGGGCTATTTGCCCCATACTGAAAATTCCCCAGGTCAAACTGCCTGGATGAATGGGCAGGAATAAAGAGTGAGGGTCAGAGGGTCAGGGGGTCATTGGCAGTGGACCATCACCAGGGAATCCCTAACAGAGGAAGAAAGCTGGCTTTGAATTGGCTGAGCTGGGGGGCTGGGGTTGAGGTGGTTGTGGCCAAGGATGGGTGCCTAAACATCCCATTCCAATACCTACCATCCCCACTGAACTTGAATGCAAGGAGTTCTACTTATACAACTTTCATGCTAGAGGAATTTGATGACAATCTTTCTAGGCCCTTTTCTGCAAAATATGGAGTCTCCAGAGCAGCATCAGAGATAGTAGATGCTTCAGGCAGAAAGAAATAATACTTCCAGCCCAAACCTCTACTGCATTTCAGTCATGTCTACAAGCAGGGAAAAATACTTCCATTTATGAAAAAAGAATATCTGGTTCCTACTCTATAATCCTGGACACAATTCACTAGGAATTTCTTCAGCAGGCCCCACTTAAGTTAATGAGGAAAGAGATATCTAATGTAGGCAGTCATTTGAATCAATTTGATTTGGGATGAGATTGTCTACTACACTGCCGAGATTTTATAGATTGCTTTGAATTTTATTTCTTATTATTTGACATCGGTTTTTAAATGGGGGAATTTTTAAAATGTTTTTTCCCTTACGTAATGTATGGAGTAAATTATTATATATACATTATAAATCTGTGCAACTGTATGACCCATGAATTACTATCAATTGTGGAAGATGAGGCAAAAGAAATTTAAATGAATTTAATAATATTCAAAGTGTTGGTAATGACCTTTAAAGCCCTACATGGCATCAGACCAGAATACCTCCGGGACTGTCTTCTGCTGCACGAATCCCAGCGGCCGATGAGGTCCCACAGAGTTGGCCTTCTCCGGGTCCCGTCAACTAAACGATGTCATCTGGGGGGGCCCAGGGGAAGAGCCTTCTCTGTGGCGGCCCCAGCCTTCTGGAATCAACTCCCACCAGAGATCAGAACTGCCCCCACCCTCCTTATCTTTCGCAAACTACTTAAGACTCACCTATACCGCCAGGCATGGGGGAATTGAGACATCTCCCCCAGGCTTTTTATAGTTTTATGTATGGAATGCGTGTGCTTCATGGTTTTTAAATGAGGGATTTTTAAATGCTTTTTTAATATTAGATTTGTTTACATTGTCATACTGTTTAATTATTGTTGTGAGTCGCCCCGAGTCTTCGGAGAGGGGCGGCATACAAATCTAATAAATTATTATTATTATTATTATTATTATTATTATTATTATTATTATATATTCCTTTGGCAATATATTTGGAGACTCAATCTCCAAGAATTATGCAATAAGCCAATATCACTCATAAGAAAAATTGAGGTAGCATTAGTCCTTTCTACTTCAAAAATGTAGAGACTACATAGTTGTTAGTATTTTAAAGAATATATAGATATTATACACACACAAGGTTGTTTAGCTTATTTTTCATAATGTTTTAATAGTTCAGAGCACTTATAACAACACTAAGCTCTTTGCAGAGAATCTTCTCCTACAGCATTTTGTAGGCTTAGTATGTAGAATAGAATAGAATAGAATAGAATTTTTTATTTTTTATTGACCAAGTGTGATTGGTCACACAAGGAATTTGTCTTTGGTGAATATGCTCTTAGATACATTTGTTAAGAATCAAATCATAGGGTACAACACTTAATGATAGTCATAGGGTACAAATAAGTCTTCGGAGAGGGGCGGCATACAAATCTAAGTAATAAATAAATAAATAAATAAATAAATAAATAAGCAATCAAATCATATTAGGAGACAATATAAATTTTAAATATATAATCCTATATGATTGCATCATTATTTTAAAACCACAAACAAAGAAAATTCTCAGTAAAAAAACCCCACCCTACCTACGTACCATATTTAAAAGAGAAACAAAACTGAAATAAATAAATATCCAATCTGCCATTTTTTAAAATAAAAACCTTGTTTCCTCTTCAATATGAATGAAGTAGATTTTGGGGGGTTTGCACACCATTTTCCTTCTGGGCGCTTGACAATTGCAATTGTTTGTGCAAGCCCAAGCAAGCATTGCAGACAGAATGTTCATCAGGCGCTTATTAGGGCAGCCTAAAAGCCTGAGATTGTGTTCAGCTTGACAAACCCTGATACATTAAAAGACAGAATGCCTAGGGAAACTGTAATATCTACTACCACATTTTATTTACTTGTACGCTGCACATGTTAGATCACAAGAAGCAGCAAATACCATTAATAAAGTGTAGCTGAGCCATGAAATTGCAATATGTTGTGTACTAACTCCTAAGCATGCACATACTTATTAACAATATCGCTCATATCCAGAGTATATACTGAGAATTTCCATTTTTAAAAAATCTATTTAATGGATAATATGCCACCTTATTCAACCATTTATTCTAAAGCAGTCGTACTCTTGAGCATGCCCTATAAAAATTGGTGCTTATTATGTCCTTTCCTACATTCAGATTATATTAAAGTCCATAAAAAGTTACAATCATATCATACATAATGGACTCTACTTTGTAAAGTCAGGAGAATTGGCTTTCTATGGTGTCCTGATATTAAATATTCATCTTTAATATAGGCTTCAGAAATGGATCATTTACAGCTATGCTGTACTGTGCAATGCATATTCTGGAACAGGGCTGGGGAAAAGCAGATTGGAATATATCAATAGATCTCTGATGCAGTTTAGAAACTTTTCCTCCTATATAATTTCTATACAGTGAAACCTCTGGTCATGAACACTTCTGACCAGGACCAAATCGGGTTCTAACCAAAAAATTCTCAATTTTGTTAATGCAGTTGATTTCCCATTTTTTTGATGTGCCATTTTTTTGTAAGCGCCAAATTTCCAAAATTATATTCAGATCACGACCAAATCAGGTTGCAACCAAAGTTGTGGAACAAATTATGGTTGTTACCAGAAGTTTTATTGATTTATTTATTTATTTATTTAGTCCAATACATAATACACATTGAAGAGAATAGATATGTAGTAATATAACTAAAGAAATGAATAGAAGAAAAGATATAAAAGTATAGGTGAACAAATTTGAAAGGAAGAAAAGATAAATGAGATAAGGAGAGACAATCGGACAGCGGACGGAAGGCACACTGGTGCACTTATGCACGCCCCTTACTGACCTCTAAGGAACCTGGAGAGGTCAATCGTGGATAGTCCTAAGGGAAATATGTTGTGGGTTAGGGGTTGACACTACTGAGTCAGGTAATGAGTTCCATGCTTTGACAACTCGGTTGCTGAAGTCATATTTTTTACAGTCAAGTTTGGAGCGGTTAATATTAAGTTTGAATTTGTTGCGTGCTCTTGTGTTGTTGCAATTGAAGCTGAAGTAGTCATTGACAGGTAGAACGTTGCAGCATATGATTTTGTGGGCAATACTTAGATCGTGTTTTAGGCGACGTAGTTCTAAGCTTTCAAGGTTCTACTGTATTACCAAAAGTTCGCTGACTGCTTGATACCTTGCAACCTTCAATTGGGCGAAATTGTAGAACACATGTTGGGCAACCATTATTAAGCCAAGAAAAGTCGAAAGAGCTAACTTATACATTGCCAAGACCCATAATTCTTGTGGGAATGAAATTTGGGGAAAGTGTGGCCACTTGAGCACCAGTCTGCACTCTGAGTAAACTTCCCAGAAATCCATAGGTTATATGGACAAGAGGAGACAAGGAGACTCATGTCCCTAACCTCTTCCCTGCTTCCCTCTGGGCCCTATTCCCAATCAGCAGTAGGCCTGTGCTGTCCCCAGAGACAGAGATAGTTGGACTGTATTTAGGCATGTCTCTTTAAGATATTGCATTAGGGGAAATGTAGTGAAATTGCACTCTGGGTAATGTAGTTTTACATGTGACCACATTTGTGTATTCCTATTGGCTCTTACTCGGGATGAGGGGTAATTGGAGAGAACATTCCAGCAGGTCTTTGTCTTCACTCACTAAGCCAGCCAGCATGTAAATGCTACACCTAGAGCCTGGGTCAACTCAACCTCTTTTTACCTGCACAATGGGAAAGATTATACTGCAGAAGAATCGCATTGTTAGTACAAGGTACATGGTTGTTAGGGTTTGCATTGTAAACTACTTATTGTAGTCTCTTATACTGTCACTTTAAATATTTTGGGCTGGTTCGCCATAAGAGGGCGCCAGTACTCCTTCCCTCAATGATGCTTTATCGCTCATTCGCTTTTGCTTTGCCTTGAGGGGGGAGTGTATTTGCTTAGTCCTTATTATATTGGATGGCTTAGTGCTTGTTATGGATTGTTTCTATTTTGTATATATGTAAATAAGTTAAGCATAACTAAGTCTATGTCTTTTTTCTTTGGCTTTACCACACATCCATACTATGTTAAAATTCTCTGATTAGTGTATGTCAAAGGTCTCATAGCCTAGCTATACCAACAATAACTGTGAGTTATTGTGAGAATGCCTGTAATAAAATGATCTGGGATATCTCGTTGTGCTGAGTTATCTGACTGGGAAAAGTTGATTTGTACCAGAACAAGGCCCAATGGGCAAGTGATCATTAGCTTCCTTGGGACTCAGGCCTAAATTTGAAATTTGTTAATGGTTGATGAAAGGAGTAAATCAAAAGACTACTAGTCAGGTAGCCCTGGTTGGGGGATGCCAGCAGTTGAAAGTGGAGCCCTATTCCGCTGAGTAGGCAGGGAGGATCTTTGGGACACACTGAAATGTTAATTAGTTTTACTCACAGGCCATGACTATCTTGATTCCCTCTCTCCCAGCAGGCAGTTCTGTAATTCAGAGAAGGAACTGGCGGTCTCTACGCTGTGACCCAACATTTTATGAGAATTCAACAATTCTCTTAGTATGTTGAGTGGATCAATCCCTTATATCAGTGTTTCCCAACCTTGGCAACTTGAGGTTATTTGGACTTCAACTCCCAGAATTCCCCAGCCAGCGAATTCTGGGAGTTGAAGTCCAGATATCTTTAAGTTGCCAAGGTTGGGAAACACTGCCTTATATCAATCTATAACTTGACTGTTTGAGTGGGACATCGCATGTAAACGTTGAAGTTGTGTTGTGTTACTCTGAATTTCAAGTATAATATATTGTGAGAGTGACAGCTATGTGAATGCCTTGCAACCTGTCTCCACCACTATTGTGTATTTGGCGCGTCGACATCTGGATCTTAGCAAAATGCAAAGTACATACTAGGAGTCTGAAGTTTCTCTACCTCTGAAATAAAAGTTTTAGGATTAGGGACCATATTTATTATTGTCATTATAACTGTACAAAGAGTTCTGGGAAACCAGAGCAGAGTTGTAGTCATTTTAAAATAACTCAGCACTATCTGAAGGTATCATGTTTTAGATGATATGGGAAATCTTGCTTTAAATTATGTGCCAATGGATTCCCTTATAACAAGACCTACAAAAGAAACCAGAGAATACTGGTAATTTATATACTGGAAAAATACAAGATATACTGTATTCAAAAACAAAGCACGGGATATTACAGAAAAAGGCTTTGAACTGGTACAGCAAGATTTATTCATTATTTTAAATTAAGTGCAAAATGTATTACCATTTCCAGAAGCATACTCTAATGGAGCACTACAACATTCTGTTTAAATTAGTAGGATCTGGATTTTTATAACTTCGTATCCTACAAGTCTGTAGGCAAATTTATTAGCTCATAGATTTTTTTTCCCCTGTGGAAAGCAGGATGTAACGTAGATCCACATTTTAAGAACTTCTATATAAACCCACTCTCCTCACCTTATATAAGAGTCTTAAGAGTCATTTATGTTGCCAGGCCTGGGGTGATTAGACCTTAGCCCCCTGACCAACGACTGTTATACAGTGGTATCTCTACCTACAAATGCCTCTACTTATGAATTTTTCTAGATAAGAACTGGGTGTTCAAGATTTTTTTGCCTCTTCTCAAGAACCATTTTCCAGTTACAAACCCCAGCTTCCAAAACTGTAACCGGAAAAGGCAGGGAGAAGCCTCCGTGGGGCCTCTCTAGGAATCTCCTGGGAGGAAACGGGACCTCCACCCTCCCTGTGGTTTCCCCAATCACACACATTATTTGCTTTTACATTGATTCCTATGGGAAAAATTGCTTCTTCTTACAAACGTTTCTACTTAAGAACCTGGTCACGAAATGAATTAAGTTCGTAAGTAGAGCTACCACTGTATATGGTAATTGTTTGAATGGGTGTTTGAATGAGTATGATTGATTTTTAATATAATTAAAGATTTTAGAGTAGTTACTTAGTTTTAATTAATTGGATTTAGCTTACTGTATTTTATTGTTTCTTTTTATATGTTGTAAACCGCCCGAGTCCTCAGAGAGGGGTGGCATATAAATCCAATAGGTAGGTAGGTAGGTAGGTAGGTAGGTAGGTAGGTAGGTAGGTAGATAGATAGATAGATAGATAGATAGATAGATAGATAGATAGATAGATAGATAGATAGATAGATAGATAGATAGATATTGTCTGTGTTATTGTATTCAGCAACATTGTGTTGTCTGCGTAATCATACTCAGTAACAGACACTTCTATATCTATTTTCTGAGAGCAAGTGGTGAACATCACATACACACTGTAAACTGCATGGATGATCTCCCTTGCTCTATTATTTTTCAAAGGCACAAAGACTATGTGAGCAATTATATTGTACTCATCTTACTCATATATTATGTCTTGACATGATATTGAAAATCTGATAGATGGCCAGTAAATCACAGCTCTGCCTCAGTTCACGTACAGAGTCCATTGTTTGCTTCATTACCAGATATGACGTGGAGATATATAGAGTTGCTGTTTGCTTTTTGTCAAAAATAGGAAGGCTGGCAAAAACAGTCTACTTTCAACTGATGAGCTTTCTAGATTTTTTTCGATTGGGTAGAAATTGTCTATTTTAACATTAGGAGCTTCAAGGGAAACTCAAACAATAAGTGAAGGGGATTTAGCCAGACCAAAAAGGTGGCTATTTCTCTGAATATTTTGAGATGATATGTTTAAATTCTTGACCTCAACAAGATGACAAATTTTAAATCCAAAATATTACATTCAGATAAACTAAAGGATTTGCATTTCTCCTTAAGGCTATCCAGTGGTTATCCTTGCTACATAAAAGTATTGCAAAATATAATGCAATTAAAAATACACTATATTCTGTAACTCAGTTATTGATTTCGAAAGTTTGATCATGGAGATATAGCTTCTTTCATGATTACAAAATGATATAGAATTAGAACCAGGATCAATTATATTTAATGGAATATTCATTTTTAAAAATTACATGACGCCATTCAGAATAAAAGTTTTCTCGATAGTTTGCAAAAAGTTTAAAAATAGCTGAACATACAGTATAAAGATATATATATATAGAACAAGGACAGAAGCACCAGCCTGAAGATGACGAGTGGGACCTCGTCGAAACGTCACCAGAAATCTCTAAGTCCTACACGGGAAGAAACCCAAATATGCCAAGACCTTCATACCTGTACCCATGAAAATCTACAAAAACATATATATATATATACAGTGGTACCTCATGATACGAACCCCTTGTCTTACGAACAACCCAAGATACGAACCCAGGGTTCAGAATTTTTTTGCCTCTTCTTACGAACTTTTTCCTTCTTATGAACCCCCCGCCGCCCCGCCGCCCCGCCGCCCGGCTGTCGCTTTTTGAAACAGCCGGGGGGCTTCCCAGCGTCCTCCTGAACCTGAATGCGGCAGACTGCCTTTGGGATTTCGGCCAAAACCCCAAAGGTAGTCTGCCGCTGGCCGCTTGAGCCAGGAGGCAGGCAGGGCAAAGTGCATGGAGGGGAAGGATGCTCCGGTTTCCCGGGTGAGGGCGGTGAGCCCTCGGAGGGGGCACAGCCCGGAGCAAGACTTGGCCTCCGCCACGGCTGCTGCCTGCCTGCTTCTCTCTCCCTCCTTCCCCGCGGCGCTTGGCGAGCGGAGAGGCGGTCGCCTCGCCTGCTGCCCCGCTCTGCTTCCCTCCCTTCCTCCCTCCACAGACCCAGAGACAAAACAAACAGAAAGGAGGCGTGGAGCGGGGGGAGCCGCCTGGCAGAGCGCTCGCAGCCAGCGGGCGGCGGCGGCGGGAGGGGACAAAAAGCAGGCCAGCGCCCGGCTCCTGCCTCTCTGGGGCCGCCGACCGAGCGGAGCAGCGGCGCGGACGGCCCGTAGCCAGGGTGGGGGAGACAGAGCGCGCATCGCCTGCTCGTCCCGTTCTGCGGTGCACACAAGGTAACCAGGCGAACAGGAGGACCTTCCTAACTCCCTCCCCCCAGCACTTTGCCCAGGACAACAAGCAGGGCGAAGCAGCATGCAGCAAAGGGAGGCTCAAACCGCCGGTGGCTTCAGCTTCCCATTGCTCCACGGGTGGCGGCAGACCGCCTTTGTGTTTTTGGCTGGGGGGGAGCAGGATGACCTTCCTGACTGCATGGCATCCTGCATGCAGGATGACATGCATGGCAAAGGGGCGGGGAGGATCAGGAGGCTCAAGCCTCCTTCGGTGGTGGCAGCCGGTTTCTGATTTTTGGGCTTGCACGCATTAATTGCTTTTCCACTGATTCCTATGGGAAACAATGTTTTGTCTTACGAGCTTTTCACCTTACGAACCTCCTCCCGGCACCAATTAAGTTCGTAAGACGAGGTATTACTATATATGTGTGTGTGTGTGTTTGTAGATATATATCACATGTTTTTGCTGAATTTTTAAAATTAAAGGAGACTAGGATAGCGCTATTTCACCATATATATATAAAGAAAAATTAATTTAAAAAAAAATTTTTTTTTTAAAGAAAATCATTACAAGAACCATTAAAGCATAACTGAATTTATAAGTATTAACAGGGGCGTCTGCCCAAATGTGTCAAAACAGTCAAGGAATTGTAGTCAATGCCATAATATCATGATAATCCTCTTCCCTACTTCGAGGCCCACTCCTTACAGGTGCCACTGAGTATTGCAGTATTAAATTAGAAATGGAAATAAAAATATTAAGGATTTTAAAAAGTAGACAACAAACATTCTTTACAAGGAAGGGCATTCAGGGCTGGGAGAGTACAGGTGAGAAGGCCTGTTCCTGAGCCATTTCTTATTTATTTATTAATTTTTTAATGCCATCCATCTCCCCCAGCTTCAGTTACTGATGTAGCACTGATCAATGTGCTTTTAAAAATCCTCCATAAATAGTATTTGCTAGAGAAGTCAGTGGGGGAAAATTGTACCCAATGAAAAATTAAAATATATTCACTCACCTGACACAGCATATTAGTCTACGCTGCAGGTGACATGTTATCTTCAGAGATGTTTCACTGTCAGAACTACTACCAGAATAGACTCCATGCACAACAGCCATGTGTTGGAATACTTACGTCTCAAAACCACAAACTGTGGTTTCTGGAGCACTCTAGTATGTATATATACAAAACATGCCACAAAGCAAAACCTGTTGTTTGTATATATAATCCCTCTAGTTTCTGCTATTTCCAAATTGTTCAGCACTACTGCAACATGTACGGCTGCATCAACCACACTGCATTGTGCTACTCAGCTCTGTCGCCACTCAGAGTGACATATCTCAACATACTGCAATAACCCTAAAAACACATCATACTTTTTTTTTGGTAAATACTGCATAC
This sequence comes from Erythrolamprus reginae, assembly GCF_031021105.1. Lineage (NCBI taxonomy): Eukaryota > Metazoa > Chordata > Lepidosauria > Squamata > Dipsadidae > Erythrolamprus > Erythrolamprus reginae. The sequence continues at coordinate 236,127,680 of NC_091951.1, read as the reverse complement.
ATGCAAAATCATCTTGCTAGAAATAGGAAACATTCCAGATCAAATTTCATACTGACAGATTTTTGTGTTTTTTAAAAACACATACTGTACATGATGTTTTTGTGATACAACTTGGAGGAAGAAATAAATCAATTGGAAAAAAGGACTATGGGGATTCTCAACCATCCAGGTCCCGGTTATCCCTAAGGTGGTTTTCAAAAGGCTACTGGACTTCCTTGGTTTTTCTTTGAAAACATTACACTTTTCATGCAAGAAGTTTATTATGTTGAAGCGAAATGTTGAAGCAAAAAATCAAGACAGTCCAGTTCCCTTTTGAAAAGCACCTTTGGGACAGTTGGAAAAAAACAGCCTTAAGTGTCAAAATTATTTAAAACATCTTATGGATTCCATGGGTAAAAGGCATCACTTGTTATAAAAGTTATTTTATTTATTTTGGTTATCAGCTTGACTTTTGGAATGAACTTCCATAAGAAGCAAAAGATGTAGATATATCACTGGTGTTGCTTCATTGAAAACTATAAAGCTGATGCTATTTGGAGCATTACCTGTCAGAAAACAACAAAGTTTTAAACCAAATGCTTATAATACAATAATAATAATACTGTAACAACAACAATACCTTAAGATAGGTTAAGAGCAAATGAAAAGTGCTGAGATCCAATATGTCCCAGAAGAAGATTATCTCATACAATTCCAGATTACTAAATTTGAATTAAAAATAGAAAATATTAAAAGGATAATTGAAGCAAGTGACTCTTTTTTGAGTCAATAAGCCAAGTAATTTATGAAAATTTGTGACATAAGAGAGAGACAAAACATTAGATCCTATAACCCACAGAAAAGGATGGCTTCATGAAATACAGGTGAAACTTGAAAACTTAGAATAACATGCAAACGTTTATTTATTTCAGTAATGCAACTTAAAAGGTGAAACTTAATATATGAGAGATACTCATAACATGCAATATTTCAAGCCGTGATTTGTCATAAATGTGATGAGATGGTGGGTTTGGGCATGAACTATACCCCATAATCATCACATTTATGACAAATGATGGCTTGGACTATCTTGCCTTGCATGTTATGAGTATCTCCCATATATTATGTTTCACCTTTTAAGTTGCATTGCTGAAATAAATAAACATTTGCCCGATATTCTAATTTTTTGAGTTTCATCTGTAGAAGTAAGAATTAAGTTGGCTCATGAATTAGAGAATAGAATAGAATAGAATTTTATTAGCCAAGTGTGATTGGACACACAAAAATTTGTCTTGGTGTATATGCTCAGTGTCCATAAAAGAAAAGTTCATCAAGAATCACAAGGTACAACACTTAATGATAATCCTGGTACAAATAAGCAATCAAATATTAGAAACCAGTCAATATAAATTCTAAGGATACAAGCAGCAAAGTTACAGTCATACAGTCATTGAGGGAGCTGATGGATGATGGGAACGATGAGAAGTTTAATAGTAGTGCAGACCTATTAAATAGTTTGAGGGAATTAATTGTTTAGCAGAATGATGGCGTTCAGGGAAAAACTGTTCTTGTGTCTAGTAGGTCTGATGTACAGGGCTCTATAGCATCACTTTGAGGGTAGGAGTTGAAACAGTTTATGTCCAGGAAGCGAGGTGTCTGTAAATATTTTTAACTATATTTTAACTATATTTTAAATATATTTAACTGTAAATATTTGTCTCTAGTAGAGTCATCAATGGGAAGCTTGGTAGTCTTAGGCTGGTCATTACTTAATAGGACGTCAAATCAATACAGGCATTTGTTGAGAAACTTTATTGACCTTTCAATTTGGATTTCTAACAACTATACCTATCTACATTTAATATCACATAAAATAATTTAAAACCTAGTTAGATTCATGCAAAATGAAAAGGTCAAGTAGGACTTTTCTAAGTCAGAAGACTAAGACTGAGGACAATTCTTGACGGAGCTTGGAAACACAAAGGAAAGACATTAGACATCAGAAAGTGAGTTGTTCTTCAGATAAGCTCTATGCTGTTTGGGAGAGTAAAAATTAAAATAAGCATCTTAAACCATTCCCAGAAAACAACTGGCAACCAGTGCAGACAACCCCTTCAACCTAAGCATATAATATGTTCTCGGCATCATGTCCTGCACCAGTCAATAGCCTAGTATCACAGTTTACATCTATTGAAACTTCAGGTCAATCCTCCCTAGCAATCAATGAAGATTCCAATGTAAAATTTGAGTTAGATGTAACCAAGCATGGGAAACTGTTGCCAATCTTACCAAGTTAGAAGTGATCACAGCTGGTACATGGAATATCATTATGGAAAATGCCACCTGAGAATGTGAAGAAAAGAATCATCCCTAGCTGCAGAGCTACTCTTTCCAAGAAGTGCAATCCCATCCCAAACATGCTAGACTAGATAAAGACTATTACATATACATTTAATCCAGAGAAGGAAGTATGCTTCCAAATTCCTACATTGGAAAGTCAACCTACATTGAATGTCATTTTACTGTTGTCATTCGACTTCAAATCTGCAGTTTAGGTAAGTGTTCCTTCGATTTTCGCGGGTTCAAACTTCGTGAAAAGTCTATACCATGGTTTTTCAAAAATATTAATTAAAAAAATACTTTGTGGTTTTTTTCCGTATACAGTACCACGGTTTTTCCCACCCGATGACGTCATATGTCATTGCCAAACTTTCGTCCACCTTTAATAAAAAAAAATTTAATAAACTTTAATAAATAAACATGGTGAGTAATAATCTAAATGGTTGCTAAGGGAATGGGAAATTGAAATTTAGGGGTTTAAAGTGCTAAGGGAAGGCTTGTGATACTGTTCATAGCCAAAAATATTGTATTTACTTCCGCATCTCTACTTCACGGAAATTTGACTTTTGCGGGCGGTCTCAGAACGCATCCCCCGCGAAAATCGAGGGAACACTGTACTCTTGACTCAGCCTTGAGCATAGGGATTGAGCTTTAAATGGTGATTTAAAATGTTACATCTCCATTGTCAGACTGCCAGAGGCATTTTATTTAAAGTGTTTCCTATTTAAACTGCCTTGTTGCCAGCATAATTTTTAATTTTGTAGCAGTTGTTTTAATTGATTTTGTTAATATGAATTTTTAATGATTTAACATTGATTTATACATTTTATTGTAATCTACCTTGAATACTATTTCTGACAGAAGTGCAGACGAAAATACTATAAAAGTCTTATCATAAAAATGCTCTGGAAGGTTTTTTTTAATATTATCATTGAATAATCACATTTTTATAAGCATTTTGATTAAATTGAGAAACAGAAATAACACACAGCAAACGAAATTCCACTGCAGATGATCCTCTGGCTTGTTTTCTAGATTACTATATTATTAATTAGAGGAAGGAAGGAAGGGAGGGAGGAAGGAAGGAGAGAAGGAGGGAAGGAGGGAAGGAAGGAGGGAGGGAGGGGGGAATGAGGGAAGGAGGGAAGGAGGGAAGGAGGGAAAGAAGGAAGGAGGGAGGGAAGGAAGGAGGGAAGGAGAGAAGGAGGGAAGGAGGGAAGGAAGGAGGGAGGGGGGAAGGAGGGAGGGAGGGAGGGAAGGAGGGAAGGAGGGAAGGAGGGAAGGAGGGAAGGAGGGAAGGAGGGAAGGAGGGAAGGAGGGAAGGAGGGAAGGAGGGAAGGAGGGAAGGAGGGAAGGAGGGAAGGAGGGAAGGAGGGAAGGAGGGAAGGAGGGAAGGAGGGAAGGGAAACAGACAGACAAAAATCTACATCTCCTGTAGATTTTTTAATATACTGGAACTCAAGAAAATATTGCACATTATAAATTAAATTATTAATGCAAAGAGGATTCCCCCATTCCTTAAAACACATATGCAGAAGCAGGAAGATACCAATGGCACAGTTTAACCCCCCCTGACCTTTGAACTCTGAGGGGGGTCATACACATGTCACTGTTCCCAGCTGTCTTTCTGACATTCTGCCCGTTGCAGGGCCTTCGCCCTTTCCATTTTGTAGAAGTATTGATCTGTTGGCAGCAATGGGCTGGATAATTAGCCAGGAATTAGGGTTTCTATTACAGCCAGGAGGTTGCCCCAGCTGATTTATCACCTGAATAATTTACTGTGATTGAAAGGAAATTAAAATGAACTCCATTCAACAACTGTGCACTTTTATGGGCTTTAGTGAAGACTCAAAATCCAAATTAATAGCCTGGTGCTGTTTAATAGTCTACTGAGAGTAAATATGAAAGGCTTTCCTTGGCTGCCTGCTCCTCAGCTTCCTCATTGCGGATGTAGATTTTGTTTCTCCTTCCAACTCCTCCTCTCTGCGCCCCACTAATATAATTCCAGGGCAACCCAAATTTTGTTTTTTTCTTGAAGGATATACAAATGTAATAATAAATAAAATGTTCTAAAACCCCTTTTTTAAAAAGCATCCCATTAATGTTACATTTGCCTTATTTTTTTCAATTGGTAGTAATCTATCACCTGAAAGTAAAAGGGACATTTCCCGCATTAGCATTTTCATAGAGTGGGCTGCTTGCATAAGTCACTTTGATGCTTAAAGCTGTTTCCCAAAATAAATGCTTTAATCAGTTCTTCTGTCAAATAGGGACAGGCCCCCTTTTCTGGTGGCAATCAATTTCTGAGTCCTAATGCATAGTAATTTGTCCTTCCTGTGTTGCTGGTTTGGTCTGGTAAGTTAAATTGTAGTAGGTTCATCTCGCACAAATAAAAACAAATAACATGGGGGATCATCCTAAATACATAGAGACTTGATTAGACTTGATTCAACTTTTACATGTCAACATTCTAATTCTGAATGCACAAAATTTTAGATTTTAATTTAAAATTCCTGAGTGAGAATTTTAATGTCAAAATTAAGAACTCATGAGTTTGTTAACATCTTTTAATTTTATCTTTTAATTTGATATCCCGAAAATGATGAACAGATATATTTACTGCACATAATAAGAATGTTCGGCTACTGTACAGTACAGTGGTACCTCTGCTTACGAACTTAATTCATTCCGTGACTAGGTTCTTAAGTAGAAAAGTTTATAAGAAGAAGCAATTTTTCCCATAGGAATCAATGTAAAAGCAAATAATGTGTGTGATTGGGGAAACCACAGTGTTTCCTCCCAGGAGATTCCTAGAGAGGCCCCACGGAGGCTTCTCCCTGCCTTTTCCAGCCCTGTTTCCTCCCAGGAGATTCCTAGAGAGGCCCCTTAGAGGCTTCTAACCCCCTTTTCCCGCCCTATTTCTTCCCAGAAGATTCCTAGAGAAGCCCCACAGAGGCTTCTCCCTGCCTTTTCTGGAGGGTCGGGTTTGTAAGTAGAAAGTGGTTCTTGGGAAGAGGCAAAAACTTGAACACCAGGTTCTTATCTAGAAAGGTTTGTAAGTAGAGGCGTTCGTAGGTAGAGGTACCACAGTACTTTGAACTATGTGGATTCTAATAGCTAATATCCACATCTATGGAATATTTCAGAAAACATCCAGTGCTTTTCAAAAAAGAGCAGAAAGGTAGCCTTCACATGGAAAATCTGTACAAGAGTTGCTCTTTGCAGGTTAACTCAGCTCTTCATAACAGTATTTTATCCCTTTTCTCAAATGACAAACTGAAATATTTTAAGTTTTTTTCCCCAAACTAAAAATACCAATAACTTTACAAAAAAGAGAGGGAAAGTCAAGTATGGATGTGTTAAAATGATCAAACCTTACTGAGCCTGGATGAACAGTAAAGCAAGCAGTGTTTGAATTTACCAAGCACTCAGTTTCTACTGTCCACTATGGTGTGTCCCACATCAATAACCAACTATCAACAAGCTAATGCAAGATGGGTGGCTCATCGCTGTCCAAAGTAGGGCATACTGAGCAACACCCAATCACAAATAAAGAACATTAATTACATAATATTCACACAGAAGAAGGAAGGGAGGAAGGGAGGGAGGGAGGGAGGAAGGAAGGAAGGAAGGAAGGAAGGAAGGAAGGAAGGAAGGAAGGAAGGAAGGAAGGAAGGAAGGAAGGAAGGAAGGTTCATTCCAGATACAACCTTCTTGGCTTCAAAATGCATAAAAAATTAACTAAGCACATTGGTAACATATATCTTCCTGTTACTCGGAGTCCACGGAGAGGGGGCGGCATACAAATCCAATAAATAAAATAAAATAAATAAATAAATACTCTCACACACATACATTGCCTCAGAGAACTTCAAAAAAACCCTTGTCCCCTTTCTGCAACAAAAAGTACCATGAGAAAGAATTACACAAAAATAAGTATTGGAATTTATGTTATAAAATAGAATGATTACATATCTATTTCCAACTTATAACAATCAAGCAAACACAATAATTATTGCCTCGACTGATCCAAATTGTCTTCCATGTTTTTTTCTCCCTTTGATTGTTTTTCATCTTATAGAGAGAAGTATTTTTCTTCCAAAGGCAAAAAAATTTTTTAGCAAAATCCTCCTAAACAGGATATAAGATTTTTCAATGACTTTAGTTTCACAACAGCCAAAGGATGTATATTAAGGTCCTCTGTTTCATTATGCAATCATCCATATGGCAGTTTGCAGCCTGGCTGACTTTCCAAAGTTGTTAAATACAAAGGGAAGTCCCCTCATCCTTACTATAGATCAAAAAGCATGGATTATTAGGGAGACTGCAAACTAATGCTGATATGAGTCTGTAGACAGTAAAGAAAATGGCCTTGGTAGATAGGAACCATTACCTAAGCAAAAAAGCCTGAAGCATTTTTAAAATCCAGAGCAATGGATTAGATTTTAGATTTATTGGATTTATATGCCGCCCCTCTCCAAAAACTCGGGGCGGCACAAGTAGTTTATTTAGTTTTTGCTTTACATCATCAGGTAGCTTCATTAACATAATTCTAAAATATATACTGTTCTGTCAGGCTCTCTGGTAGACTCCTCCCAAAAATTCACAGGTACAAATTTCAGACACACACACGTTTGAAAATTCAAAACAATGTTCTTTATAATGAAAATTCACTTAAACGAAGCCCTCTTTTTGTATAGCAAAGAGCACTCGTCTCCAAACAAACTGGTAATTGGTACAAGTCTCTTATCAGTTCTGTGATACTTAGCTTGCAGCTGTGAGGCAATTCACAGTCCTTCTTCTTTCACAAAGTGAAACACACTTTGCTCTGGTTTAGTTTCAAAGCGGGGGAAAATCAGCACACAAAAAGTCAAACACAGCAAAGCAGGCATGAAACACAACGATCAGATAATCCTCCACAATGGCCAAACCCACAGGCTGCTATTTATAGCAGCCTCACTAATTACCACAGCCCCACCCAACCACAGGTGGCCTCATTTTCTTTGATAATAATCACTCAGTTGTTGTTGCCTATGCATCGCTCTCCGCATGCGTGGCCGTATCATTAACTCTTGTTCTGAATCCAAGGAGGAGCTAGATAATTGATCTCCTTCTGAGCTGTCTGACACACTCTCCTCCTCCCTGTCACTCATGTCTTCTTGGTCAGAGGAGCCTTCATCAGCAGATTCCACCGGGGGCAAAACAGGCCTGCAGCATGTGGATGTCTCCCCCACATCCACAGTCCTTGGGGCAGGAGCTGGGCCAGAGCTAACCACAACACATACCATACAAAATATAGAAAATGTTTTTTTAAAAAAAATATTTACTACCATGTAATAGAAAGTCAGTCAATATGTGAAAAAATTATCCTATATAAGGAATTTGCCATATTATAATTTATTCCTATTAAGTTAAATCATGAAATCCAACCAGGTTTGACAAAACGATGGTTCCTATTTCTAAAATCTCATTTGTTTAACTTCCTCTTCAAATCTGGGGTGTGCAAAAGCCTGCCTCTGAAATAACGCAATGGAATTTCTGAGGAACCATTTTGTTGTCGTGTTTATCTGTTTTGTCTTATGAACACCAATTCTGAATTACATAATGGGAATGTGTAGCAAATTCTGATATTTCTACAACTATGCTGTATATGTATTTATTTAGACCATTAGAGAATTTATTTCCACATAAGTGTGCCCAGATGATAACATATAATAACAAACTGGAAGATTAACCAAAATATAAACCTGAGTACTTACTGTACTTGAAAATAAAATATCTAAAACAAAGGTTTCAGCAGGTTCTAACCAGTTCTGGACAACGGGTAGCGGAAGTTTGGAGAACCGGTAAATATCACCTCTGACTGGTCCCACCCACCTCTATTCTCTGCTTCCTGAATCCCAGCCAATCAGGAGGAAATGGGGATTTTGCCATAACCTTCCCCTAAAGTGGGGGGGGGGATTGAAATTTTATAGTATCCTTCCCCTGCCACGCCCACCAAGCCATGTCCAGCAAGCCACGCTCACAGAAGCAGTAGTAAAAAAATGAATCCCACCACTGATCTTAAAATAGAAACATCTATGAGAATTTGGTTCATATTTTGTCAGTATCAATAGCAAAATAAATTCCACTTAAAAGCATATAAAATCATTTTATTACTTGTCATTTCATACACATCTCTTTAGATTAATATAGTGACAATATTTTAATATTTTCTCTAAGGAAACAAAATCTGAATTATGATTAGGACTTAAAAGATTTCAGCATGCATGCTAAACTCAGGATATATATGGTTACTGATTTTGAGCAGTTTCATATGACCTCAGAAAATCCCTGCTAAAATATGCATGCCTAACATCTATAAGAGGTTTTTGGGCAGTTACAATGAAAGAAAATACAGTAATCTGTATCTGAATGCTAATTTCTCTAATTTTTCATTTTTTGATCAAAGCAGGAATAAACATTCTAATTGCTGATTTCCGTATTTAAATTTTATGAAGCAGTCTGTTAATTGGTGTAGGCAAAATGTAAATCAATATATTTACATTTGGAGAAATGTGTGAATTTTAAAAGAATCTCAAATTTATACAAACTACAAAAAAATCCATTTTGGGGCATTCATTTAATCCCTTAAATTTCAGATTACTATAATTTTGAATAATATCTATACTTCGATCTCAATAAAAACATCTTAGTATAAATTTATGGAAGTCTCATTTCACGGATAGCCATGCTCATCAGTTAAACTTAATTAAATGAAATGAAAATATCCCCTTGAACTGCTGATGGGGCTCTTAAATACAAATAAGAGCCTTATTGGTATAGTGGTTAAGGCATCAAGATAGAAACTGGGAGATCATGAGTTCTAGTCCTGCCTTGGGCATGAAGCCAGCTGAATAACCTCAGGCCAATCCCTCTCTCTCAGCCTTAGGAAGCATGCAATGCAGAGGTGGGTTCTTCCTCATTCAGATGAGCTTTAGAAGAGCTTAAATCCTGCAATGATAGCTCTAATATCATTAAAAAAACCAACAGAGGTCTGTTTGTCTGTTTTTGTTTGTTTGGATTAGTTAGTTAGAAACGCGAAAAATTATGTTACAGGAATTTTACTAAGTTTACTAATCTTAACAAAAAAAGGATTGGTATTTTTTTTGCTGCAGTCGATTGATACCACTTGTCCCACATCTTATAAAAATCAGATTCTTTTTTGTCTTGAATTTCCATAGTCATTTTAGTCATCTTGGTACATTCCATAATTTTAGTAATAACTGTTAGATTCGAGGGGATTATTCCCTGCTTCCAGGTTTGAGCATTTGTAATTCTGGCAGCTCCTAGAATCTGTAACGTGAGATATTTTTCTTGACGTTTGAGTTTTTGTCTAAATATCCCTAGAAGAAATAATTAAGTGCTACATCGATCGATATGACTTGATCTATTAGAATTTTAATATCCTTCCAGAATTTTTTAGCGTAGGTACAGGTCCACCATAAGTGATGATATGTCCATGGCTTTGTTTTGCATTTCCAGCATTTAGATGATAAATTCGAAAACATTTTAGATAACGTTGCTGGAGGTAGGCGCCATTGGTAAAACATTTTTACTTGGTTTTCTTTATAGGACATTGCTAATGTCATCTTATAACTGGTGCTCCATGTTTTCTCCCATTCTGCTAGATTGATCGTGTAGCCAAAATTCTGGCACCAAGCAATCATGCAGCCTTTAACTTGCTCTTCAAAATTATCTTGGGCTAATAAGTAATTGTATAATTTGAATATTGTTTTTACATTTGGGCCATATATTTTTGTGTGCCTGTGTGTAATATGTATGTACACATATGGCATATATACATGGAATTAAATAGTATATTTTGGATGATCGGCAATTGTAAATAGATAGGGAAATTGTATCTCTTTGAGGTGAGGAGAGGCCAGGCACCCTAGCCCTAACCAAAACCCTTGACGTGAGTGATGTCAAGTTGGCCACCTTTAAGCCAGTCACATGACCTTTAAGCCACAACCCCCGGTCACATGATCGTCAAACCATTCCCACCTAGTCACCTGGCTGGCAAGCCACACCCTCAAAATAAGCCATGCCCACAGTGTGGTGGTAAAAAAAATTGCAATCCTTCACTGAGCAGGGAGGAGTATTAGGTATGTTTAGTTCTTTGAATTCTTTATAAAAATAATGGAGGTGGGATGAGGAAGACAAAATAGACATGGGAAGGCAAAGTATTACATGGCCAGTACATTAAAAAAAATTAGCAAACAAAGCAGATAACAAAAATACCTGGCAATTGTGCTGCCACCACAGACAGAAATAGTTAGCAATGGCAAAGAGCCGGGTTGGCGCAGCAGGTAGAGTGCTGTACTACAGACCACTGAAGCTGACTGTAGATCTGAAGGTCAGCGGTTCAGATCTCATCACCGGCTCAAGGTTGACTCAGCCTTCCATCCTTCCGAGGTGGGTAAAATGAGGAACCGGATTGTGGGGGAAATATGCTGGCTCTGTTAAAAAGTGCTATTGCTAACATGTTGTAAGCCATCCTGAGTCTAAGAAGAAGGGCAGCATAAAAATTGAATGAATGAATGAATGAATGAATGAGTGAGTGAGTGAGTGAGTGAGTGAGTGAGTGAATGAATGAATGAATGAATGAATAAATAAATAAATAAATAAATAAATAAATAAATAAATAAATAAGTTGAATAAAGAGACAGAGGAGATAATTCTGGCTACTCAATACCAAGCCTTAAGAATAAACTCATATAAAGCCATAATTGAGAAAATAGCAACAGACAGCAAATGCTGCCTCTATAAAGAAGCTGAAGAAAGTACTTTGCCTGCAAGTAAGAACTGGTCAGTCCACAAAAGATAATAAAGTAATAGAAAATAAAGACTAACATGTTCTGAGTCCTTAGAATTTAAACAGATCTGCTGCATCCGCCACACAACACTCCAATAATTGTTAATAAGAAAGACAAAAATGTCTGGATTGCAACACTTGGAGGCAGCAGAAGAGAAAAGAAGGGATTAGAGAAAATCACAAAATATATGTAAACAATAAAAGTAGAAGAAAGAAAGCCTAGATAATATCAATAGTAATAGGTGCCTTGGGTGCAATCCCAAAACAATTGGCACACCATTTGAACTTGATCTGCATTGACAAAATCACCACCCATCAATTGCAAAAGGCAACTTTACTTGGAATAGCATGTTTGTTTGTTTGTTTGTTTGTTTGTTTATCCATTTGTTCAATACACAAATATATAGGAAGAAAAATAGACATATGGTTATATAAATGAGGGTGAAAGTGAACTTAGAGGAGAGGATATATGAAAGGGAGAGAATATATAAGATAGGTGAAAGAAAGGAAAGACGATTGGACAGGGGACGAAAGGCACACCAGTGCACTATGTACGCCCCTTACTGGCCTCTTAGGAACCTGGAGAGGTCAATCGTGGAGAGTCTAAGGGAGAAGTGTTGGGGGTTAGGGGTTGACACAATTGAGTCCGGTAATGAGTTCCACGCTTCGATAACTCGATTGTTGAAATCATATTTTTTACAGTCAAGTTTGGAGCGGTTCGTATTAAGTTTGAATCGGTTGCATGCCATGACTATACTTTTAATATTATTAAACATTCTTTGAGAAGGACTTGATAGGTGGACAAAAATGCCAAATCCAATCTAAACATCATGCTGATTGTGTGACTGATCATAATAATACAAAAGAGGATAGACTATAATGTTGTTGAAGACTTTTCAGAACAAGGTTTGATTTTTATTTCTTAAAATGTTGGGAATACTATTAAGCAGCGCAAGACTCTTGTTCCAATTTCAGTCTTCGTGGGTATAAAAAAGATCTCATAAAAGTCATTATAAGCAGCAACACAACAGTTGCCACACACAAATGCTGTTGCAGAACCAATGCTGTTGCTAAAATCTGAAAAGTAACTCTGGCACAGAATGACTCAAAAACTAACTTCAAAAGAAGAGTTTACAGATAGTTGGTTCCCATCTATTATGCATTCCCATTTAAGTAATGGCCTGCCAGGTACCCAAATTGGGTTTTGGAAAGGCTGTTCTGAACTTCTCATTATTGATGTTTATTGAATAAATAATGCCTCACGTCCTGCTATGCTATCTCATCATCAAAGGGGCTGTTCCTGAGATGGATGAGTGAAGAATGATGGGAGCTTGCACCAAAAGTATATACACCCAGAAGGTCACCCAAAGCATGAAAGTCATCCAGCTGCCCAGCTAAAGCAGGCACTTGCAGTCTATTGGACACAATCAGTGTTTTGTCCAATATACGGTATTGGACACAACTCTGTGCCCAATTGTAGCAAACAGGGTTGCTACCGGTTCTGACCAGTTTTCATGTACCAGTGATGGAAATTTCCTCCTGCTTGCCGAACCAGCAGCAATAGCTGGCCATCTAACTTAACAAAAGTCTTCGGAGAGGGGCGGCATACAAATCCAAATAATAAATAATAAAATAAATAAATCTATGCCCCTGAACCGGTTCTCTAATTGCCGCAGCTGGCAAAGAACCCTCTGCATATGCACAGAGGCTTCTGCGCAGGCGCAGAGGGTCATTTGCTCAATGCACTTCCAACCCTATGCAAACTGGTAGGGAAGGTAAGTGAAACCCATCCCGGACACTAATGATCTAGGAAGAACTTGAAGTTGAACGACCACTTTCATGATAACAGCAAAGGCATCCTATATGGGAAGAGGCTGTGGAAACTGTCCTTCAGTTTTACCAAGAAAACCACATGGTTGGATAATATAAATAAGTTGATGGTTTAGTGATGGATGGTGGTTCTCTGGAGTTGTAGTAGGGTTTCCTACTACTAAGGAATTGCTCAGGCTTTATTGGAGTACCAGTGATGTTTATGAGCCTTCAAGGTGTCTTGTGGCTTATTATTGTTGTTGTTGTTGTTATTGTTGTTATTGTTGTTATTATTTATTAGATTTCTTTGCCGCCCTTCTCCGAAGACTCGGGGCGGCTCACAAGATACAATATGAGCAATTCAACAACAAATGTAATTAATTTAAAAAAAATACAAACTAAAATCCCAATATATTACAATCAGTCAGCCAATTCATTTACAACCACTCATCACATTTAGTAAAGGGGGGGGGGCTTGATCTAATTGCCCCATGCCTGGTGACATAAATGAGTCTTAAGACTCTTGTGAAAGGTGAGGAGGGTGGGGGCAATGCGAATCTCTGGAGGGAGCTGATTCCAGAGGGCCGGGGGCCCGCCAGAGAATGCTCTTTTCCTAGGCCCCACCAGACGACATTGTCTGGCCGACGGAACCTGGAGAAGGCCAACTCTGTGGGACTGAACCGGTCACTGGGATTCATGCAGCAGAAGGTGGTCCCATAAGTAATTTGGTCCGATGCCATGTAGGACTTTATAGATCATCACCAATATTTTGAATTGTGTCCAGAAACCAATCAGCAACCAATGCAGTCTGCGGAGTGTTGGAGAAACATGGGTGTATCTGGGAAGACCCATGACCGCTCGCATGGCTGCATTCTGCACAATTTGAAGTTTTTGAACACTCTTCAGAGGTAGCCCCATGTAGAGAGCATTGCAGTAGTCAAATCTCAAGGTGATAAGGGCATGAGTGACAAGCAAAGACTCCTTGTCAAGTTAGGGCTGCAACTGGTGCACCAGGCAAACCTGGGCAAATGCCCCCCTCGCCACAGTCGAAAGATGGTGTTCTAATGTCAGCTGTGGGTCGAGGAGGACACCCAAGTTGAGGAATCTCACTGAGAGGGTCAATAATCCACCATCCCCTGGATAATGGATGGACAGATAGGACTGTCCTTGGGAGGCAAAACCCACAGCCACTCCGTCTTGTTGGGGTTAAGTTTGAGTCTGTTGGACCCATCCAGACCTTAACAGCCTCCAGGTACTGGCACATCACTTCCACTGCCTTACTGAGTGGGCATGGGGTGGAGATGTACAACTGGGTGTCATCAGCGTACTGATGATAACTCACCCCATGTCCTTGGATGATCTCACCCATGCAGGAAACGAAAATCCCAAATGGCAAAGACAGAATTATATAGAGACATGGAACGTAAGAAGCATGATCACAAGGAAACCCAATGCAGTGAAAAATGAAATGAAATGAAGACACGTTGCCTTCCTAAGCATCAGTGCACTGGGATGTGTACTTGACGACTCTGAATGTGAAAAATTAGAATACTTGGATACAATTAGGCTACTCAGACAATTTTTCTATGTGACAGTTATTCAATGTTATGTTTTAACCAACAATGCAGACAAAATGTAAGTTGACAAGTATCATAATCAAGTTCAACCTAAAATCCACAGAGGTGCAGCAAGGTATGCTGCTTCTGGTGGTAATTGAAATGTCCAAGCTGGAAATAGCAAGAAAAGAAAACGTCGTTGGACTCTATAGCTTAAAAAAAGCCTAAATGAGGCAGGAGAATAGCTTCTTTTTTGCCATTGTAATGGTTTTTAATTATTCTCTTAACCATTCTTTAAATAATCAAAACAATACATGTAGCCTCGACTTACAGTAGTTCATTTAGTGACCATGCAAAGTTACAGTAGCACTGAAAAAAGTGAATTATGACCATTTTTCACACTTATGACCATTGCAGCATCCCCACGGCCACATGATTTACATTCAGATACTTGACAATATTTGTCAGGTTTGCAGTGTCCCAGAGTCATGTGACAAGCAAAGTCAACAGCGAAGCCAGATTGACTTAACAATATTCACCGCAATTCTCTTAACAACTGCAGTGATTCACTTAAATGTAGCAAGAAAAGTCATGAAATGGGACAAAATTCACTTAACAAATGTCTCACTTGAGCAACATAAATTTGGGGCTCAACTGTAGTTGCAAGTCAACCTAGGTACACATAGACATCGCAAGATAGAGCCCAACAAATATAACCTGACTATATTATTGGTGCAAGGAGATGGAGGAGCTCAATTATAACTGCAAAGATGTAGCCAGGAGCTAATTATGAACCCAATCACAAATTACTCGTGTGCAAGCTCCCAGCCAAACTAAAGGGGAAGAATAAAGCTCCCAGTTTTCATTATATGATCTTGAACATCCTATCAGTATTTTCAAGGGGAACATTTGGAATTGCTTTAAAGACTTAAACTTCAGGAAATTCTTTGATAGGGAACTAGGATAATGATATTTTCAGCAGTTGTTAAGGATGACTATAAAAAAAATTCCAGTCTCCAAGAGACAGATGTAGAGAACCTGGATTGGTCCAGGATAACTCACTGCAGCTGGCCTGCCTTGGCCAAATCAGGGGCCCCCACAACTTACCCCCACTGACAACTCTCAACAGAGCAACTTGCCACAGGATAACTCAATGCAAGGTAACTCAAGATGAGATAATTGTACTGTTATCTACCATTGTTTCTTCAGCATTATTTTAATTTTTGTCATTCACATTTCATTTTGTCCCTCTTTTAGCATCCTTTAATAGTTCTATTCTGCCCTTTCTTCAATAATATCAGATCAGACGTATTTGATCTGAATTATTTTTTCCAGGATTGAAAATCCAATGTTGTTTGTTTGTTTGTTTGTTTGTTTGTTTACTTACTTACTTACTTACTTACTTACTTACTTACTTACTTACTTACTTACTTACTTATTTATTCAATTTTTACAGCAACCCATCTTAATCAATAACTCTGGGCAGATGCCATTTGAAAAAATATATATACGTACAGTTAAAAGAATAAAAACATTTTAAAACAATAAAAACTAAATAAACAATATTTACCAAATATTTATCTGTGCAGTAGTCAAATTTTGTAGTGCCAGAATGAAAATAAGACAAAAAGGGCTAAAGAAGTAATTGGTCTAAGAAGATCTCATTTTATTCCTAATATCACTTTTAGATAGTTATTTTTAATTAATATGTTTCTATGGGATATTTACTCAATATTATACTTTTTCCATTTTTTAATTTATCATTGCTTGGCTAGTTAATACAGTATATTAATATGGTAATAGATATGTGAATGTAATATTATTATGTGATTTCCTGTATTCCATATTAATTCGCTTTTTTTTTTACTGCTCTTTTGAATTTGCTTATCAGTGATCGAATAAATGAATACCACTACTACTACTATTACTTTGGCAAGCTAAGACAAAAGAATTTAGATAGTTGTTAGAAGAGAAAACAAGCAATATCGCAGTATCTGTAAAATCAACAAGGATGGAAATAGATGCAGAAAATCAAGAAAATTCTTCCAAAACATCTTCAAACACAGAAATGCCCAGCCGGCAGTTTGTTAAAGCTGCCGGCTGAAATTGCCACAGGGCGGGGGCGACGCTGAGCCAGCTCTTCTCAGGGCTCAGCACTTCCGGGTTCATTCGGAACCCGGAAGTTCGGCTTCTGGCAGCGCGCCAATGAAAGCGCGCTGCCAGCTTGCTCTGCCGGGTCCCTGATCGCTCTATTTAAAGGGCGATCCGGAAGGGACCTCCATTGCGCATTGCAGCGAACAGCGGAGGAGCAACCAGACGTTGCTGCTCGCTCGATTGGACCACGTGGCGTTCCAGGCTTGTCGGGTCAGGGGCTTACGGGCCTCTGACTCTTTCTTTTTATTTACTGGTTTAAATTGGGAGCGAGAGGGTAGGGTAGCCTACTCTCTGGACGGGTGGGGGTGTAGAGTGTAGCGAGGCATAAGGGCCTCACTCGGTAGGCAATCTGGTGCAGTCTGAGGCCTGAGGCCTCTGATTCTTTAATTTATTAATTGGTCAAAATAAATTGTAAAAATAACAAATAAAAAATAAAAAAAATAAAAAAATAGAACAATAAGAATAAAATTCATTTAGGATTTTGTTTGCGTCGGGGATTAGCAACATCGCCCCCCCCTTAGGGGGAGTTTAAACCCACACACACACACATCGCCTTCCCAACCCCCCCTGCCCCCCCCTCACACCCCACCGGGGTGGTGTTCTACTAAGGTGGGCTGTAAGGGTCAGGGGAGGATAAGTTGTGTTTTTTGGGACAAGGGGATTTAAACACTGTGAGGCAAAGGGGGGCCTTAGCATAAGGTAGTGGGATTAAGTACCGCACCTAGTGGTGCGATCCAGTCCCAGGGGCCGCTATGGGGGCGGTGCCTGTAGGCCTTCCATCAACCCCTTTGGGATATCATTTGCACCCCTCGATTAGGGATAAGATTTGGAGGGGAGAATATATCGACCTCTATACCCTGTTAAATAGGGAGGTTCCCAAGAAGGAGAGGGATGAGGAAGCTCGGACCGATCGGGCCAAAAAGGTCAAGGTCCCCAGAAGTTTCAGGTCTTGGCTGTACGCCTTTTTGACCTATGCCACCGTTGTAATACAAAAGGAACCGGGTAGGGCTACGGCGCTACTTAAATACATCAACCTCATTGCCATGGCATACTTCGAGGTCAAGGGGGATGCCTGGCAGAACTACGATGAGGCATTCCGGATGAGGGTGGCTTTTGACCCTTCCCTCCCCTGGGACCGGGAAGTTCCCGACCTATGGTTTCAGGTGACCCGTAAGAGCGGGTCGGGTCAGCGGACCGATAGCGGTCATCTAATGGAGGAAGAGCCGGCTGCACCCCGCACTGCTGCGGGGCAGGGTGTTCGAACCACCCAGCTTTGTTTTGAGAACAGTACCAAGGGCTCTTGTGCACACTCCTCCTGCAAGTTCCGGCATGCTTGCGGTAAGTGTG
The DNA here is from genome assembly GCF_031021105.1 of Erythrolamprus reginae. Lineage (NCBI taxonomy): Eukaryota > Metazoa > Chordata > Lepidosauria > Squamata > Dipsadidae > Erythrolamprus > Erythrolamprus reginae. The sequence goes on along the minus strand of NC_091951.1, from coordinate 236,109,638 downwards.
GGGGTTCCCATGCCACCCACACGTGCACACGTTCCGGTAGGAACAAGAACAATAGGGACAAAAATAAATCAGCCATTCCTGCGACGCAAGGGCCCCAGTCCCGTCAAGCTTGAGCGCTTGGCCGAACTCCTGCAAGGGTATCACCCGCCAGAGAGGGCGGCTGCTATCCTTCGGGGCTTTTGTGAAGGCTTTAGGAACCCTTACCAGGGTCCATGTAAGGCCTTCATGTCAAAGAACTTGAAGTCAGTTTTAGGGAATGAGGATTTAGTTAGAGCTAAGATTAAGAAAGAGGTAGATGAAGGGCGGGTCCTGGGCCCCTTCCCCTTCCCACCCGTACCTAATATGAGGGTGTCCCCCCTTGGGGTGGTGCCCAAGAAAGCCCAAGGGGAATATCGGCTTATCCACCACCTTTCATTCCCCTGGGGGGAGTCGGTGAACGACTTCATACCGGAGGACCTTTGTTCAGTCCGCTACGCCTCGTTTGACGCGGCGGTAGCCATGGTCCGGGCATGCGGTGTCGGGGCGCTGATGGGCAAGAGCGACATTAAGTCAGCATTCAGGCTCTTGCCCATACATCCCGACGATTTCGATCTCCTAGGTTTCTGCTTCGAGAAACAATTTTACCTGGATCGGACTCTCCCTATGGGATGTTCGATTTCATGCGCTCTCTTCGAGAGTTTCAGCACTTTTCTTGAGTGGGCACTCAGGAGACGAACGGGATCCAGGTCAGTCATCCACTATTTAGATGACTTCCTGGTGGCGGGCCCGGCGGGCACGCCTCAGTGCCAAGCCCTGATGGCAGCATTCGAAGGGTTGTGTTCTTATTTGGGGGTTCCCCTAGCGCCAGAGAAAACAGAAGGGCCATCCTCTAGGACAGTGATGGCGAACCTATGACACGCGTGTCAGCACTGACACGCGTAGCCATTTTCGGTGACACGCGGCCGCCGGAGAAACAGGGAGCTTTAGGGAGTGCAATTGCAACCGCAATTATTATTATTATTTTTCCTCTCCCCTTAATTAAGAGGCCGGGCGATTTTCGCCCGGCCGATATTTGCGATGGCTGGGAGGGGCGAGAACACCGCCTCCCAGCTGGGCGCGTCTGCGCAGAGCGCAGGCTCGCCCACACGCTGCCTTTGGCAGCACAAGCATGCCTGTCCGGCCAGGGGAAGAATCGCCCCGGCTGGACGTCAGTTTCAGCTGGGGGGGGGCACCGCCTCCCAGCTGATTGGCGCGGCGCCAAGCGTCGGAGCCCACCACGAATGGTGGTTGGCTCGCAGGGGCCGCTGGGAGCGAGGGGAGGGGTTGCAGGCCTATTTCAGGGTCTGCACCCCTCGCCCTCGCCCCTCTGCTCCCTGCTCGCCTTCCAGAACGGTGTTACAGGAGACGGTGCTAAGGTAAACCCTTACCGGGTTATTAATTTGTAATTTTAAAAAATCATGCCGGGCTCGCAAAAAAGAGAGTCTGAAAAAAAACCTGCGTGGACGTCGCACCATTTGCTTCCTCCTTTGGCAGCTCATAACTAGATTTTTACAACCCCCCTTGATAAGCCTTTTCTTGAATCTGAACAGTTTGGGGGTTCGCCAAAGAGAGAAAAGTGAACGAGAGGGAGAGAGAAAGGGAGGAAGAGAGGAAGGAAGGAAGAGATAAATATAAAGGGAGAGAGGGAGAAAGAGAGGGAGGGGAAGAGGGGAAGGAAGGAAAAGAGAGAGAGAAAGAGAAAAAAGTGGAAGGAAGAGAAAGAAAGGAAGGGAGAGAGAGAGAAAGAGAAAAAAGTGGAAGGAAGAGAAAGAAAGGAAGGGAGAGAGAAAAAAGTGGAAGGAAGAGAGAAGGAAAGAAAGGAAGGGAGAGAGAGAGAAAGAGTGAGAGAGAGAAGATAGGAAGAGAGAGAGAGAGAGAGAGAGAGAAATGATAGAATAAAGGGGAGAAAAAAAAGAGAAATGAGAAAATGATTGAGGCAGAGAATGAAAGGAAAGAGAGAGAAAGAGAGAGAGAAGTGACTCTTGATTTAAAGCATATGGAAAAAGCACTTAAATAATAACAGAGAAAAAAAAACCCAACCCTCACCTGTTTTTATTAATAGTTATGTTTTTGAATTTGCTGGTTGTTTTAGTTTTAATAGTAATAGAGTTTGGTTTTGTTTTATTATTAATTTCTTTTAATAAAAAAGAAGGGATTTATTATTTATTTATATTTATATTTATTTTTTGTTTGTTTATCTGTCTACCTACCTACCTACCTACCTACCTACCTATATGTACTTCTATGCCACCCAGTTTTTTTCTCAAGGTGACACACCACCCGAGTTATGCTCAGTTTTTTGGCGAATTTTGACACACCAAGCTCAAAAGGTTGCCCATCACTGCTCTAGGATGTCCTTCTTAGGCATAGAACTAGATTCCTCCACGCAGTCTTGTAGACTGCCGGAAGACAAGCTTGTGAGGATACGGCTCAAGCTGGAGGAGGTGTCTGGCCGTAAAAAGGTAACCCTCAAACAGCTTCAGGAGCTCACAGGGCTGCTTAACTTCGCATGCCGGGTAATCGCTCCCGGTAGGGTGTTTTTACGCAGGCTGTATTCCTCCATGCAGGGATTAAGCTCCCCCCATCATTGGGTGCGGCTCAATGCAGGGGCCAGAGAAGACTTGCGGGTGTGGCAGACATTCCCGGCCCGATTTAACAGGATTTCCTTCTGGCGGCAAGATTTGCTTCTCCAAGCAGACTTGCAATTGCACTCCGACGCCTCGGGTTCCCTGGGCTTCAGGGTGATGCTAGGAGGAAAGTGGTGCCATTCATCGTGGCCAGCCGAATAGGCTGCAGCTGGAATTTGTAGAGATCTCACATTCCTAGAATTTTTTCCGTTAGTAGTAGCAGTGGAACTCTGGGGAGGTCAGCTCGCCAACCGGGTGGTTCATTTCTGGTGTGACAACTTGGCGGTGGTCCACGTGGTGAATTCGTTGTCCTCAAAAAATGAGAGGGTAATGCACCTGGTGCGTTTTTTTGTCAGTAGAGCTTTGTCTCTGAATGCATTGTTTATGGCACGCCATGTGCCTGGATTGGAGAATGGTGCAGCTGACGCTTTATCCCGTGGACAGCTGGCCAGGTTCCGGGCATTGGCGCCCAGGGCACAGAGCACACCAGACCAGATGCCAGGACACTTATGGAGCCTGGCAGGGCTACAGAACCATGGAGGCAGGAGGCAGATCGGGCCATTGGGCTGTCGATAGCTCCAAGCACCCAGGCTGCATACCGCAGGGCAGGTAAGGAATTTTCAGAGTTCAGGGCTAGCAAGGGTTACAGGCAGTTTTGGCCCATACCAGTCTACCAGTTGTTGGAGCACTGTGTGCTGTTACACCAATGTGGTCTGACTGTCAAAACCATTAGGGGTAAGTTGGCGGGTCTGGCGTTCATCGCCAAGGCTCAGGGGTTCCCTGACACGTGTAGTGATTTCCGGGTTAGGAGAATGTTAGAAGGGTGGTCCCGGGAAAGCCCCCCCCAGCGGCCGATACCCGACAGCCGTTATCCATATCACAGCTGTCGGCCTTAAGCCACACGTGGGTCAGGCTGTGCACTTCGCATTATGAAGCCTGCCTTTTCCACGCGGCAGCAACCACACTCTTTTTTGGGGCTTTCAGGGTAAGTGAGGTTATGGCCAATTCTATACGGGACAATAGCCTGCGTGCGCTCCAGTGGAGCGATGTGCAGTTGCAGCCTACTGGGGTTTCCATCCGTCTGCGCCGGTCCAAAACGGATCAGTATGGTCACGGCATAGAAATTGCATTAGCACCAACGACAGATGGTGCCGTTTGCCCGGTGGCGGCTTTGGCCGCCTTCCACGCCTGTCGAGGGGAAACCCCGGGATATTTATTTTGTCACGATGGTGGGGCTCCCTTGACTAAATACCAATTCTGGGCCATTACAACCCGGGCCCTTGAGCAAGTTGGTGCAGACCCCTCCAGGTTCGGCACACATTCGTTTCGGATAGGCGCTGCCACCGCGGCTGCCACTGCTGGTTTCACGGATCACCACATTATGGCCATCAGCCGTTGGAGGTCTGCGGCCTTTCGTTCGTACGTTAGGCCTCCCCAATAGGGACCCGGGTATTGGCCGTTTTAATTGTTGTTTTGTTGTTTGAGCCGTTGCTGTTTCCCGGCCCGTGGTTTGGCTTTTGGGCCACAGTTTCGTGTTTTGGGCCAGCTGTTTTGCTGCGAGGTCTCCGGTCAGATCGCAGCTTTCCCTGGGCGCCAGGATGGACGTCGTCTGGATGGGCCGCAGGGGAATGCGCTGGGAGGGGCTCCGCCCCCTGTTTTTTGAGCAGTGTCGAGCCGGGAGAGCCCCCGAGTTGCTGGTGATTCTCCTCGGGGGCAATGACCTCGGTGTTTTGAGTGGGTTGGCGGTGAGCATCCAGGCTCGCGAGGATCTGCAGGCCATCGGCGCCACGTATCCAGGCACTCGCATAGTGTGGTCTGAGATTCTCCCCAGATTGGTCTGGCGGGATGCTGTCTCTCCTAAAGCCGTCAACAAGGCCAGGTTGAGGGTCAACCAGGCCATTGGAAAGGTGGTTAAGGAGTTGGGAGGGGTTGTAGTGAAGCATCCCCTGGTAAAATTTGGAACCCCCTGGCTCTACCGGGCCGACGGCGTTCACCTCTCAGATGAGGGGAATGCCATTTTCCTGTCGGACCTGCAGAGGTGCCTCCAGGAACTAGTTTAGGAGGCTGGGTGGGGGTCGGGGGGGCCAAAATTGAGATCTGACCCCCCCTCCGTGGCAGGTTGGGGGCGGAAATGGGCAATTAGAAGCAACTGCGCATGCTCCTTTAGTGCATCATTTAAGGGTGATGGACCGCCTCTCTCCAGGAACTAGAGGTTTGAGCAACGTCGGGGATTGGAGAGAGGATGTCCATGGGAATCATCGGATCCAATCTCCCCCGGGGATTGGAGGGTGAATTCCTCCCACACGAAGGGGTGTGGCTTGATCCAGATGAAGGTGGTACCTCCACCTGGTTCAGCAAGGAGTTCATTGCCCAATGTTGCCAAGGAATGTTATGGTAGGAATTTCCGCCCCCTTAGTTTGGCTCTGCAGGTCCTTAGTCTGTTTGAATTAAATATTGAAAGTTACGTATTTAAATTTATTTAAAGTCATTTAAATTTATGATAATTAATAAATGACCCTTAATCCACAATATATGTCTCAGCGTCTTTACTCCGCCTCTGGGGGGCAAATAGATTCCAGCCTAAAATAGGTATGCGGAAGGATGACAATGAATTGATCCCAAAATCAGGAGGAAAATATTTAAAATTCTGTACAGTAGAGATGTCTAAATGCAAAATACCTTAGAAGATGTTCTATGTTTCCAAGAATCTCTAATATTAGCATTCATTCTACAATTTTCATCTAATATTTTAGTATGAAGAGGAGAGCAGGCAGTCAGAATGGGCAGAGCACAACCATGATTGGCAGGAAGGGGTCAATATACATTAAATAATACTTAATTTTATTTAGGATCATAGTTTCAAGTTCAGTGCAAGAAAAAGGAAAATCAGTGGTTTATATGAAGGGTCGATATCCCCCCACCCAATCCTTAGGACTGGTCACCAAGCTGTAATTTTAAATCTGATAGATAGTCAAAAATTGCAGTCATTTTTACTGAAGTAAAAGTAGTCATTTTTACTGAATCCAGAAATCTAAGTTGAACAGATTTAGTTTTGTTCACCTAATTTATTGTCTCAATTTCAAAATATACAGCAATCTGGACAAAATCCCAACTAGTCTCTTATCCCAAACATAGTTGGACATCTCTGACTTAGCGTTAATGTAATATCTATGTGAAACACTAATCAACGTTGGATGGCATGGAGTTGGTTTTATCAATGTCCTGATAACTCACGTACTCCCCCTTCATAGAAACATAGAAACATAGAAGTCTGATGGCAGAAAAAGACCTCCTGGTCCATCGAGTCTGCCCTTATACTATTTCCTGCATTTTATCTTAGGATGGATATATGTTTATCCCAGGCATGTTTAAATTCAGTTACTGTGGATTTATCTACCACGTCTGCTGGAAGTTTGTTCCAAGGATCTACTACTCTTTCAGTAAAATAATATTTTCTCATGTTGCTTTTGATCTTTCCCCCAACTAACTTCAGATTGTGTCCCCTTGTTCTTGTGTTCACTTTCCTATTAAAAACACTTCCCTCCTGGACCTTATTTAACCCTTTAATATATTTAAATGTTTCGATCATGTCCCCCCTTTTCCTTCTGTCCTCCAGACTATACAGATTGAGTTCATTAAGTCTTTCCTGATACGTTTTATGCTTAAGACCTTCCACCATTCTTGTAGCCCGTCTTTGGACCCGTTCAATTTTGTCAATATCTTTTTGTAGGTGAGGTCTCCAGAACTGAACACAGTATTCCAAATGTGGTCTCACCAGCATTCTATATAGCGGGATCATAATCCCCCTCTTCCTGCTTGTTATACCTCTAGCTATGCAGCCAAGCATCCTACTTGCTTTCCCTACCGCCTGACTGCACTGTTCACCCATTTTGAGACTGTCAGAAACCACTACCCCTAAATCCTTTTCTTCTGAAGTATTTGCTAACACAGAACTGCCAATACAATACTCAGATTGAGGATTCCTTTTCCCCAAGTGCATTATTTTACATTTGGAAACATTAAACTGCAGTTTCCATTGCTTTGACCATTTATCTAGTAAAGCTAAATCATTTACCATATTACAGACGCCTCCAGGAATATTCATATTCTGCAGTAGGAGTCCTATATTCTAATTTAATTTATTTTTACCATGCATTTTGTTGGCGCTTCAGTTTTTCATATGCTCATGGGAATTCTTGGTTCCCATTATTAATTTATGAATTGTAAAAACTAAACATGATAATACTGAAGATGAAAATACTTGTTTTCACATAGGGTTCTCCAAGTATTAAAAGTATTCAATTAAAACTCCATGTGACTGACAGTAATGTAAGTGACAAATAGGAAATAATTGATGCCAAGAAACTGGTAAGGTGAAAAGATTTAAATATTACCTGCTCTGGTTTGATGGGCTCAGTTGTCGTAAAGATGTCGGAATAATGCTGTCTTTCAAAAACCCGATCCAATACTTCTAATTGTTGCTGAGTGAAAAGATCTCCCCGCATTTGTTTCCGAAGGAAATCCCGGCCCGGAAGCGAATGGCCATTTGGTATAGGAGATTCCTGAATACCTTTCCAAGAGGGGTAAAAAATGCAGAGACAGATAACTATTACTACAGCAATTAAAGCATTTTTTTTTTCATTTGAAGTTAAAAATATAATGTATCACATAAATAAAGGTTACCAAAACATTTTTGCTTTATGAGTGTCTGTGTGTGTTGGTACGTTTTATATTTATGTGTTTATATTCATAAGACTAATCCGTGAAGAGTTATGGCAAAATGGGTGTAAGAGAGCATACAGCTGCTGAGTAATTGATGCAGAAAATATTTAATTAAGCATAATGGTAGTCAAAAGTCATTAAAAACATCAGAAAATATCTCTTCCTGTAAATTATTCTGAAATATCAAGTTGTTTATATATAGTCTTCTAAAAGAATACAGGGCTCTTTAAATTCAACACAAAGCTCACATTGAATAGTAACTTCAATTTCCCCTGGGACACTAACACAAATACGGGCAATGGCAAATATTTCTTTTCTGTTATCTACCCATCTGCATTCCAAAAGTAATGAAGAGTTGCTGCTTCAGTTTAAGTAAGTATATCTAAAGAGTGGAAGGCAAAAAAAGTTGTATCTGGCCACTGAACCTGAAAAAAGTGAGAGGAGAGAGATTTGCCTACATCTAAGGTGGAATAAACAGATTAAATTCATCTTTAAAAAATATTTGCATTAGAGCAAGGATTTTCTAATTTCATGCGTTCAGGTGTTAAACGAAGTGATGAAAATAAACAATGCTGATGAGTTTTCCATTCATACCACTCATATACTTTATATAGTATACAGCATATTGTTAGTATTCCAACATAAATGGTGCAAAGTCTAAGGGACTAGGTGTATCAGGAGAAATAGGAGGAACTGAATATCTACAGCCTAGGATGTCAAACTCAATTTCATTGAGGACCACATCAGGGTATTATTGACCTTGGGGGGGGGGCTGTGGTGCGCATGGCCAGGGTTGGCATAGCCAGCTGCATGTCACTCATGTTGGGGACACCTGTGGTGGCTTAAGCGCTCTGTCAGGGAAAATGGGCTCCCAAGCTCTGTTTTCAGCTGTGACTGTGTCCCGCAACCCTCTGCCAGTGAAAATGTAGCTCAGGAGGGCCATTTTTGCTGGCAGAAGCCCTGTGGGCTGGTCCGCTGATTCCAGGGCAATATCGCGGGCAAGATCTAAGAACCCCGTGGGCTTGAGTTTGACATTCCTGGTACCGCTGGATGACAGAAGGAAAATGGGGGCATATGAATGAAACCTTTAAATATACCAAGGGTATGAATAAGGCTCCAGGAGGCAGTATTTTCAATGTTAAGCAAAAATCATGAATATTGGGGCATAACTTCATAACTCGTTAGAAAGTACTACTTCAAAGAAAGAGTAGTGGAAACTTGGAACCAACTTCCAATGGAGATAGAGGATCAATAATGAGTAACTGAGTTTAAACATGTTTGGGAGAAACACATGTCCGTCATCTAACAAACGTTTTTTAAAAGCAAATAAAAAATCAAAGGGCAGACTCAATGGACCACAAGGTCTTTTTCTGCAATAACTTTTCTATATATAGAAATCCTGTCTTTTCCACCAAAGGAAAAATATCTCAGAAAACTAAAAATGTGTGATCCCAATAGACTAATAAAATGGTTGGGCTATGATCCAGTTAAAGTGCTGTGCAAAATATTGTGCCACCACTCAGTTGAACTCAGGGGTGGGCTGCAGTGGGGTAGCGAAAATGGAGCTCCATCCCAGAGCACCCAATTTATTTATTTATTTATTTTATTTATTAGTTGGACTTGTATGCCGCCCCTCTCCGAAGACTCGGGGCGGCTCACAACAAGTAAAAACAGTCACAGCAATCCAATTAATTAAAATATTTAACGATTTAAGAAAAACCCCATGTAATAGCAAACACACACACAAGCATACCATGTATAAATTAACATGCCCAGGGGAGATGTTTAGTTTCCTCATGCCTGACGGCAAAGGTGAGTCTTAAGGAGTTTTCGGAAGGCAGGAAGAGTAGGGGCAGTTCTGATCTCCGGGGGGAGTTGGTTCCAGAGAGCCGGCGCCGCCACAGAGAAGGCTCTTCCCCTGGGACCCGCCAACCGGCATTGTTTAGTTGACGGGACCCAGAGAAGGCCCACTCTGTGGGACCTAATCGGTCGCTGGGATTCGTGCGGCAGGAGGCGGTCTCGGAGATATTCTGGTCCGATGCCATGAAGGGCTTTAAAGGTCATAACCAACACTTTGAATTGTGACCGGAAATTGATCGGCAGCCAATGCAGACTGCGGAGTGATGGTGAAACATGGGCGTACCTAGGTAAGCCCATGACTGCTCTCGCAGCTGCATTCTGCACGATCTGAAGTTTCCGAACACTTTTCAAAGGTAGCCCCATGTAGAGAGCATTACAGTAGTCGAACCTCGAGGTGATGAGGGCATGAGTGACTGTGAGCAATGAGTCCCGGTCCAGATAGGGCCGCAACTGGTGCACCAGGCGAACCTGGGCAAACGCCCCCCTCGCCACAGCTGAGAGATGGTTTTCTAATGTGAGCTGTGGATCGAGGAGGACGCCCAAGCTGCGGACCCTCTCTGAGGGGGTCAATAATTTTCCCCCCCCAGGGTAATGGACGGACAATTTGCACTGAGAGACGTTGAAAGAAAATACATAAGCCACGCCCACAGTGTGGTAGTAAAAATTTTAGTATCCCTTTAATGGTTGAACTCCTGTTTAGAAGGGAGCTCAGAGAGAGGGAACATACCAACAAGGAAAGCCAGCAGGACAGATCATTTCGGCTTTTCTTTGCTTTACAGAGCTGTGAATGTTGTAAATGTGAGAATTGATCATCAAGTTGCAACTCAGAATGGTCACTAAAAGAATCAGTTCTTAAACAAGGGCTATATGTTGATGAAACCTATCAGCAGTCCTTCTAGCTCTGTGATGACGAATCTATGGACTCGTGCCACAGGTGGCATGTGGAGTCATATGGGAGGACACGCCAGACTTTTCTATATTTCAGCTCTAGCATGCATATGCGCGCTGGTCAGCTGATTTTTGGCCTTGGGAAAGGCCATTTCGTCCTCTGGATGCTTCAGGGAAGCTTCCATGAAGCCCCGGAGGCAAAATAAAATCCCCCAACATGCAAAGCCTACAGAGTCTGCGGAGAGGGGCAGCATACAAATCAAAATAATAATAATAATAATAATAATAATAATAATAATAATAATAATAATAATATCGACATCGACATCGCAAACCCAGGGGACAGCAGAATTGAGGAGACGCAACTAGAGAAATTAGTGAAATATGAAGATCTAAAAATCGAGCTGCAACGACTCTGGCATAAGCCAGTGAAAGTGGTCCCAGTGGTACTTGGTACGCTGGGCGCAGTACCAAAGGATCTCAGCAGACATTTGAAAACCATTGGAATTGACAAAATCTCCATCTGTCAATTGCAAAAGGCCGCTTTACTGGGATCGGCAAACATAATTCGCCGCTACATCATGCAGTCCTAGGTGCTTGGGAAGCGCCCGACTGATGATGAAATACGAAATCCAGCATAGTGATCTCGTTTGCTGTGTTGTACTGACATAATAATAATAATGCAGAAGTTTGGAAAAAACGCACTTCCGGTTTGCCCATCTAGACATAGAAATTGTGTATCTATGTCAATGTGCAATATACATACAGCTGTGCATATATACATACACATGTGCACATGCTATACCATGCGCACACACAAACATGCATCTCATGATTACATTTCCTAACTTTCCCAAATTATGTAATGCCTCACAGGACAAGCACTGGGTTCAGTCAAGCATAGCTTATAAAATTAAAGATCTGGAAAGTACTGCAGGCTGGAAAAGGCCAAAAGTGCCTTTCAGTAGAGCATGCAAATGCTTGTATTAGACTTTTAGGTTAAATCAATATTATTTTGCAATTGGATGTTAAAATTATGCATTTACATAATTCTGATGAATGGAATGAAAAATTTAGTTTCAGCTTTACTGAAATCAAACATTTCCCATTATTTTCTTGGGCATCCCTACTAGTTGTTTACAAGTTACAGAAACTGCTATTATTAATATGCATTAAACTCATGTTGGAAAAAGTGTCAGGTCCAGAGTGTTACCTGAACAGAAAATATTCAGTTCTAATATTAAGGTAAATTAATCTGATTGAATACATTGTTAAGGTGTAGACTTGTAAACTCTACATTGGTTTTAATTCTGTAAGTGGGAGGAGGGGGGGAGGGGAGGAGGGGGGAGTATAGTCCAATATTGATGTTCTCTGTGCATCCAGCAATCTGCAAAAATTATAACAACATCTAAAACCTATGTGCTCTAAAGATCAGTCAAACAATAATTGTTAATAGCACCCATTGTCCCATTCAAATCCCTAAAGACATGGGCAAAGCCTAAAAAATAATCATGAGCAACAGTGAAGTCCTGACCGGGCTTGGTGCAACATTTGGAAACAAACAGAGTTTCATGGACTACAGTAGTGGGTTCTAAATCCCATTGCTACCATTTTATGCTTGGTGGGTAGGTGCTGCTAACAGTTCTCAGAACCGGGTTGAACCGGGAGCAAACCCACCTCTGATTTATGAGTTCCAAACTTGAGTTACTGTACATAATTGAGCTGGAGAGGGTGGGGGGACACTTTTAAAAGGATAATTTAACTTGCAGCACATTGTACTGTATACTATTCTTCATTCATTCATACACCTCACTTTTCTTGTCCCACAACTCCTAAGAGAAAGACCTAATGGAGCAAGCATTAGTAGCTGGGATTGAATCAATGCATGTCACTGTGCTTGGTCCACAGATCACATGAAATTGTAAAACTGCATTAACAAAACACATTTGCTACATGCTGTGTCTAGACAATTTATAAGTGAATAAGATGGTCTGGTTCATCCAATCTGCTCAAATATGGATGAATTTGCATGAAAAGTCTACGGAGAGGGGCAGCATACAAATCTAATAATTATAATAAAATAATAATAATAATGAAAAGCTGAATTACCAACATAATCTAGTTTATCATATTGTAGAATACCACCGTTCTTGTGTCAGCCCCTACAAGCCAATAGGGACATCAATAAAGTGGCAGAGAAATCAAATATCCAGAGGTCAGCCTTTTGAGGAAGGCCATACAAGAAGCACATCCAGATTAACTAATCCTACTTGTTTACATTATTACATTAACAAAATCTTGCAAAGACTGAATATATTTCTCTTCTCTCTCTTTTAGTCTCTGGAAAACAAGGGAGGGCATCTTCTGAAACTTTTCCACCACCTGTGGAGTAGGTTGCCTCTTCTCAGATCATTGCCTAAACTGCAGCTCTTCCTACTGTCTTCCAAGGTCATCTCCACTATATCCCAACATACAAAGCCTACAGAGTCTGCGGAGAGGGGCGGCATACAAATCTAAATAATAATAATAATAATAATAATAATAATAATAATAATAATAATAATAATAATAATAATAATAATAATAATAGAACATAGAAATATAGAAGACTGATGGCAGAAAAAGACCTCACGGTCCATCTAGTCTGCCCTTATACTATTTTCTGTATTTTATCTTAGGATGGATATATGTTTACCCCAGGCATGTTTAAATTCAGTTACTGTGGATTTACCAACCACGTCTGCTGGAAGTTTGTTCCAAGGATCTACTACTCTTTCAGTAAAATAATATTTTCTCATGTTGCTTTTGATCTTTCCCCCAACTAACTTCAGATTGTGTCCCCTTGTTCTTGTGTTCACTTTCCTATTAAAAACACTTTACGTCTATTAGACGTAAAGACTTACATTTTCAAAAAAGAAAATAATGTACTGGGCGAATTATTATTCCAAAATCAAACAAAGACAATTGGAAATGTTTATAAATATTTACTAAATCATAGAACGATAGGTTGGATATTGAAAGATAATATGATCAGTTGGTGCAAAAATTTTGGCAAAGAGATTGATTTAGATACTTGGGAAAAGATATGGACCTATAATTGGAAAATAACAAAATCAATCTCTTTCAAAGAAAATCAAATTAAGATGTTTTATAGATGGCACCTTCCACCATATAGAATCTCTAAAATGTTTCCTTCGGTATCGCCCATTTGTTGGAAATGCAAAAAAGAAGTTGGTACATATTACCATACATGGTGGACCTGTCCGGAGATAAAAATATTTTGGAATAAAGTAGAGAATTGGATAAATGAAATAACAAAGGAGAAGATTAAAAAATCTCCTGAATTTTTTTTATTGGGTATTTCAAATATAAAGTATAAAAAAGATATTTACTATTTAATAATACATATATTGACTGCGGCACGAATAACATTCGCGCAGAAATGGAAAGAAAAGACGATACCGAAAGACTCTGAGGTGTTTAAAAAAATCATAGAGTGTGCAGAACTAGATATGATGACTAAAAGGTTGAACAATCAAATTGAAACAGAATTTTATAAAATTTGGGATAAAGTATATGATTGGTGGAATGTTAAAAATAGTATTAAAAATTAAACATATAAGAATAAATGATTACTTAAAAATTATAAGATAGAATTATATAGTTTATATAGTTCATATTATAACCAATTCAGAAGTGTTTATATTATTAATTTTTTTATTTTTCTTGCATTATTAATAATTTGCTTATTGTTTTTTTGATATATATATACATATAAGTATATTATTATTATTTTTTGTACAAAAAATATATAGAGAGAAACTCAATCAATAATCTTAATTTTAAAAATCTATAAGTAAATTTAATGATAAAGTAATTTTCAAGTGTGGTTTTTCTGCTTAGATCTTGTAACAGTTAGAGTTTTTTATATTTTGTATTAGTTAGACTTCTAAGATAAGCGGAGCAATAGTAGCTCCTTAAATGTTTAATGTTGTATGTCTTTGTTCATTTTATTTTGAAAATAATAAAAAATATTTACAAAATAAACATGCCTGGGATAAACATACCCTGTTTCCCCGATAGTAAGACACCCCCGATTGTAAGACGTATCGGGGGTTTCAGGGGGGTCGGCTAATATAAGCCGTACCCCGAAAGTAAGACATATGTCTTACTTTCGGGGAAACACGGGGGGTATTGCCGCCTCCCTCTCATCTAGCTGCGCGCCGCCTCCTGCCCACGTCCGCACCGTCCCCCTCTCCATACGTCGCCGCGCCGTCCCCTGCACTTGTCACTGCAGCCTCTGCAAATTTACTCGGGCACGTCCCTACTCCAAAGAAACCTCCCCCCCCCGCCCGTCACAGAAGGTAAAATGCATATACACTAAAAAAACACATTTTACACAGTTTTTTTTAGCTGTCAGTGCCCCTTTAACAATATAAGACATACCCCGAAAGTAAGACATAGTGGGGCTTTTGGGGATAAAAAGAAAGTAAGACACTATCTTACTTTCGGGGAAACACGGTATATCCATCCTAAGATAAAATACAGAAAATAGTATAAGGGCAGACTAGATGGACCATGAGGTCTTTTTCTGCTGTCAGACTTCTATGTTTCTATGTTTCTATAAATAAAATAAAATAATCTGTACATAAATCTCACCATGGTATTGGGCATCTTGTTCTATTTTGTTTTTCTACATGCACATTTTGTATCTTAACTTTTTTTAAAGCAAGTACTTTCTTAATGCTATTCCTTTTGAAAAAGTTTTAAGATCAACATCTTTTTAAATTGAAAATCAAAACATCTGCATATAACATTGCCATATGTAATACCAAAGGCAGCTATGTGTTGGCATAAATCTAGTCCTTAAGAATGAAATATTTATAACATGCTGTAATCACCGGCTGGTTTTAACACAATATGGGAACAGCCTATAATTGAGTTTCTTTTTTAGTAAGCTTGTGCTCCATCTTGAGAGACTAGAACCATTTTCTAATTTTATACCCTAAATTTTTATCTAAAAGGTAGAGGTCTAAAAACTTGGAAAGAGTCTCAAATGTTCTAAATGGATGCAAAAAGAATCAAGGCAGCACCATGCATCTACCTGCAAAGCCTCCACAAATTAATTAGATACAGGTCCCCAGTACAAATAATAAACTTTGTTTTGCAATCCGGTATTTTTTTAAATAAAAATCCAGGAGCTCTGGAGGACAGCAGATTCAGGAAAGCTGCCCTATTCACCAGTGACTTCTATACATTTAAACCTTGTGCCAAGTTTTGAGTCAAAGCATGGGAGGCCAATGGGACCAAGTACTATTGACTGGCACTAACAACTCTCAGTTTTTCTTATTCTCTATTTTAAAAGTTAAAGCCAGTGGTAGGTTGCTACTGGTTCAAACTGTTGGGTATTTTGATTATTATTAATATTATTATTTGTATTAGCAGAGTTCAGATGGCTTAATTTGCAGCGGATTTAGCATGGCAAGAAATAATACATGGTTCAGAATCCCATTTGTTAGCAATGAATGATCACTCCTTCATAAAGATGAAAAATACAATCTTTACTTACAATTATGTTGATTCATGCAATTACAAATTGCAGGCACATAAATTTATATTCCAGTCCATATTAATAACTTCTGGATGGTCCCATGTGTGAGGATGGCTTTGGATTGCATCTCACACATGTGTCCTCAGCTGAGGACAATGGAGCACACAGAAGGTGGACAAGGAAGTGTCATCAAGGCGAAAAGAGTTCAGAAGAGATGGGAGGAGCATCTACTCTGCAGAGGTTTATATAGTCTGCAGAGTACCTGCCCCTTTTGGTCTTCAAAAGGTGACACACTGGTCAGTTAATTGCGACCTGACCATAGAGATGTGTTTACAAGACAGTACAAGCATGTAGTAGAGTGGTTAAACACAACACAAACCAGTTCAGCAAACTGGTAGCGGTGGTGATAGGAGGCTCCACCCACCCATCTAGACATCATAAAAAATGTTCTGTGCATGCGCAGAAGCATTGTGCGCATGCAAAGAGTGCAGCGTACCCACACGCTCCCATTCCTGAACCGGTAGCAAAGATATCTGAACCCCACTACTGGTTAAAGCCATGTCAGTTCCATAGTTATTTGAATTTGTTGGTTCTCAATGAGCATTTTATGTATCATAGAACAAGCATTCCACAAATGAGAGTGATCCTGTAAAAAGAGGGCAATTATAAGACATCAAAAAACCCTTATAAGTGCCACCTATTCCAAATTATTACGAACAAATGCAAATTGTTAGAATAAAAAAATATGTAATTATTACAAGCACTTGTAATAAAAATCAATATTGTAATGTAGATAGACATTAAGAACCAATAGAATATCTGAATGGCCTCAATTCATAAAAATTTTAATTTTTCGTGCCTCCAACTAATCATATTGTCCACATGTGTTACTGTATCCGATTTACTGACTTAGCAAAAATTTTCCATCTTATTAAGGCAAGCTGGTTAGGAAAGCATTAAATTATACATTTTAAAATACTGAACTATGCTTGCAAGTAAAATATTATCAGGATGTAGAAACTGCTATTTTTTTCTTCTTCTTCTGTCACTCTGTCTGTAATTAAGGCTATGTGGGTGAGGAGATACTTCATTAAATTATTACTTGGCAAGCTTTGTAATATTACCACCCTGAAAATCTGCCTTTATCTGGCAAGTACTGTATTCATTTTCTCTATATAAATACTAAACATGTGATTTCAAAATTTGTAGAAAGGTTGCCTGTATATATTGTAGTCTCCCGAATGTTGTTATTCTAAAGGATAATATCACAAAAGAGGAGGGAGAAAAACCTTTATGTTTTGCAGTTCATCACTCCACAAATATTTTCAAGAGATATCACTATATTTCTCCAAGATGGTATGAGGTTTTGCTGCAGATCAAAGGCAATAGGAGATGGGGGGGGGGGGGCGGCAGAGCAACAGAGGAAAAAAGAAAAGATAAATCATCAGAGATCCAAAATACTTTTCATTTGGAGAAGATATCAGACCATTTTGATGGCACTGATAGAGTTTCAACTCTGTCTCCATTACGCACTGAAGACAGGCAGAGTCCGGAGCTGACAACACTAGATTATACTCTCTATGAGATGGTCACCAATATATATATATATGATCTTCAACCTCTATTGATTGACCAATTTCACAAGCAAAGACTGGTGAAATGAAGCTGAAATGAACATCATGCTTTAACTCATTGAACCTATCAGGCCTGAGTTAATCTCACTGTCCACTGTCTCTGATAGAATTCAATTGATCAATCATGTTTCGGTGATAGTACCATTTCACTGGCTTATTGCTTCTTCATTTCAAAGCTTGACCTGTTAGATATACTTGGACCATTGCTAGTCTCAAATACACAGAGATCAGAATCACAACCAAAGTCTATTGTCTCATGTCTAAGTTTATAAGACTCTGAGGATTTTATCTCATGCATGCTGGTGATATGCAGCCGTAATGACATATTATCTTTCTCAATCCATAAATTCTGCTTTTTGATTTAATATTACATTTGTCAAAGCTATCAGGAAAATAATTATAAATTGGCATTTAAGTTTTAATCATTGGTGTACTAAGGTACTATGTGTGCTTTCTTTTTACATTTGATTAGATTTGTTTAATTTTTTACAAATTTATTTTACATCAAGTCTGTCATATATTCACAAAAAACCTGAACACAGTAAAGGAAATATGATGTAATTATTCTGATGACAACAATATAATCAGTCCTCTGTCCATTGTCTACTAAAAGCATACACAGGTATGTGTATTTATTTATGTATATAGACATCCTTTTTTTCTGTATCTCATGACAGTATAAATCCCAACAGATTTTGCAAATTTAATTGCAAAAATCTCCAAAATATATATTCAGGAATTATGGAGTAAATGTTATGTACATTACAACTATTATTAAAAGGGTAAGTAGGAGGCATACAGTATTTCTTTTTTCTTTATTCATTTATTGTTATAGTAACATATCAAAATATATTTTTTAACTTCACATGTTTTAATTCCCAGTCTATTTGCTGCAGTCATTTAATCCATACAATTACCTACCAATAAATAGACCAAGCTTGCCATCCCTGCTGGAAATTTCCATTCAGATATACAATATTCAATCCTTTATTTTGAAAATAAATTTTCAAATTTTATTTTAGTGAAAATTTACCTAATGTTTTTCTAAATCATCTTTAATTTATTATTATTATTATTATTATTATTATTATTATTATTATTATTATTTATTAGATTTGTATGCCGCCCCTCTTCATAGACTATGCTATGATACATCCAAACAGATATTTTGAAATGTTAGGATCAGCTCCAATCAATTGTTTCAACAGTGCTGACTGTTTCGGGCCAAGAAATCAATTACGTTTTGCTCTAATTTGCATTCATTTCTCTTTAAACTGTAGTTTCCTGGAAGCTCTTGCTGGTAGTCCACAAATTCAGCTCCACCTTGACTTTCAGTTCCTAATAATTCAAATCAGTCATTTTACCACAGCTCCAATTAGGCTTTATTCTCCAGCCCAGAGAGGCTCAATATGGATGCCTTAAAATTTATCTTCTTAATTCCTCAGCCCCATCCTCAGAGATGGCCCCCATAGTAATATGCAATGATGGTTGAAACTATTGGTGTAAGTATTCACATATTAAATGGCTGACATATCGTTATGCTACCTCACAGAGACTTTTTTCAAAACAAAATGGCCTGATACCACAGGGATCAAGTAAATAGAATTGTCTTTGTTTTCATCATTAAAATTTACCTCCCACTCATTTCTCTTCATAAAAAAATCTCAGAGTTTTAAAAAAAAACTATCAAAAGTTTACAAATATGTTTACACAAAAACTGGATTGAAGAATATTTTATTTTGTACAGTATTTGTTATTCAATGAATGGAGATAATTGGAGATGTAGGAAGCTAAGACATTCAAGTACTGGCCTAGAAACAGTGCTGTTGAAAAACTGCAAAGAATTTATAACTGTTTGGAAAAGGTTGAAAGAAAGAAAATGTGGAAGCACCATAGCGTTGGACAAGTGGTTTTTGGCACACATATTATGAGAATATTGCCACCATTTCTAGAGGTCTTAACCCACCAAAAGATAAAGAAATCTGATGATATAATTTGTTTAGTTTGTATCACTAATAAATAGTCATAGTCCTTAATATTCATTATACATCGTGACTAGAAATTTGTTCCAGTGTTAAAATGCATAGAGAATATTTTATGTATTTTAGAGAAAAACTTGATTTCATTTCAGGTGTTGCTTATATTCCTTTTTACTCTATGCCTTGACATTTAACAGATATAAAGCCAATTTGGTCTAGAGGTTAAGGAACCAGTCTAGAAGCCTGGAGACCGTGAATCCAAGGCCAAGTCCTACTTGGACAAAAACTAGCTGGGTGACTTCTCTCTCAGTACCAATCCACCTCATAAGTTGGTTGTTGTGGGGGGAAATAGGTGTGTTGGACATGTTTCACCAATATATTTGTAAAAATAATAAAGGTGGGAAATAGATAGATAGATGATAGGTAGGTAGGTAGGTAGGTAGGTAAATATATAAATGTAAAACCCAAAAATTGTGTGTATTGTCAAATTAAGATTATTTGTACAAGAGTTCATTATAAAATTTTAATATTGAAATTTTGTCCTAGCTCAAATGATAGGATGGGAAATATGGATTTAATGTTCTGTGTACAACACTATGCACAAATGTTTATTTATTTATGTTCATCATTCTTCATACCCTAGCAGCAATGAAGGACTATGAAAACTTTTACTACCACACTGTGGGCGTGGCATAGCAGGATGCCCTGCATTTTCTTTCAACATCTTTCCGTGCACATTGGGTGCTCTGGGGTTTAGCTCCATTTTCACTACCCCACTGCGTTCCCCCCCCCCCATCCGGGAAGTAGCCCACACCTGCCTAACAATATGAATTGTTCAAGCTCTAAATGATAGAGTCAACAGAATAATATATTAATCACTAAGACTAAAGCAGTATTTGCCAAAATGGGAATAATCTTCCCCAAGCCTAAATCAAACCAAGTACATCCAAATAATGAATAATAGCTGTCCATCAGTTTACTGAAATGGTAAGTCAGTACAAACATACAATAACTGCATTTCTCTTCACAATATGAACAACCATAAAGAGATACTGCAAAGTCACAGCCACACATTTCACAACAGGCATACACATTTGCTTTTCTGAATCTGGGGGATTGAATACAGTTTCAAAATTTTTGCTTGGATTTTTACTGATGAATAACAAAATCTCTTCATCTGAATAAATTAACAATGGGTAAAATGAAAGTCCATTGATTTTGCTCCCCTACAACCAGTCACCATCAAGTATGGACTGTACTGTGCCTTCTGATTCATCTGTAGTATGTTCTATGAAGTTCCCATGTTCATATCTTTGCAGAGACAATTGTACCGTATGTTTTAGTATGGCACCAGAAAAACTTAACAACTCCTAAAAGAGAGCCATGTCAAAGCACCCTGGTGCATTTTCCTTAATAAAACATTGACCATACTGGGAAAGCGCTATTCTGCTACAAGTAATCCTCAACAATAATGAGCAACAACAATGTTGATAAGTGAGATGGTTGTTAAGGAAATTTTGCACGTTTTATCACCTTTGTTACCATAGTTGTTAAATGGATTTATTGGTTAAATGAATCCATTGATTTTGCTTGTCAAAAGGTTGCAAAAGGTGATCACATGACCCAAGGATACTGCATAAATACAAGTCAGTTGCCAAGCATTTGGATTGTGATCACATGACCATCAGGGTGCTGAAACAGTCGTAAGTATGGAATACACTCAAAACTCACTTTTTTTGAACTGTTGTAAGTCGTGGACTACCTGTTTACAAAAGGTCCCACGAAAGTGTTATTTTTGCAGGTAACAGGGTAGTTTGAACCAGGGTGGGTTTCTCCCAGTTCAGACCAGTACGCCCAAACCAGTAGCAATCACTGGTGATGTCATGATGATGCCACCAAACCGGATCGGTCTGTGCCAGTCCATGGGTGCTGCCATCTCTTTTTTGAATTTTTTTGATTTTTAAAAAAAAATTCTTCTGAGCATGTGCAGAAGCTGAATTTCTGGCACTGTGTAGTCACCATCTTGTTTTCAGCTTTCTTTTTTAAAAATGTTTTTGAATTTAATTTTTTTAATGTTATTTTATTTTATTCTGAGCATGTGCAGAAGCCAAGTTTCTGGAACAGTGCATGCAGCCGCCATCTTGGGGAAGCAAACCAGCAGTGAGGTAAGCTAGAACAGTGTTTCCCAACCATGGCAACTTGAAGATATCTGGACTTCAACTCCCAGAAGTCCCCAGCCAGCATTCACTGGCTGGGGAATTCTGGGAGTTGAAGTCCAAATATCTTCAAGTTGCCAAGGTTGGGAAACACTGAGCTAGAACCCACCTTTGCTTGGATCCCCTCAATTTTTCCGTTCTAGAAAAGCGGCTGAAAAATGCCCTTCTCCTGTTTTGCAGCCATGCACCATTTTTTTGTCCTTGCCTCCTTCCCATTTTTTATTTGGTTTTCCCCCCCACCCCAAAAGGAGCTTCAAGCAAAAGAAAGCAAGGGGGGAAGGGGGAGAAGGATCCGGGAGTGGAAAGGGAAGGGATTGGGAAGAATGAGAATGAGGAAGGCTTCCTGGCTCAGGGAAAGCTTGGGGAATCCAGAGCGTGCCTTTCCCCTTCTCACTTCTGGTGCTTTTATTTCCAACCCCCCTCCCTCTCCACTCTCCCTCCCTAAAAACAGAGCTCTTGGTCCAAAGCAATTGGTGTGAAAATGAAAGCAAGACTTAAAGGAAACAAAGTTGAGCTAGTTTGTAAGGAAAACAAGTATTGTCACGGTTCCGTGGAAGCCCTATTAGTATTCCAAACTAATAAGTCTTAATGTCTAGTTAAAATGGGTAGTACTTCCATTTAAAGAAGAAAAGCATAGCTCAGACTATTGCTATGAATTTTTTGCTCCTATATGCTGTGTGTTTAGGTATAAATTATGTTACTATAGAAATTTTACTTAGAGACTATTAAACTACTGAATTAGCTGCCTGCCTGCAATCATGTGTATCTATTAGGAGTAAATTCCACTGAAAGAGAGTAGCCTTGCTGCCAAGTAAGCATGCATAGGCTTTACGTAGTTGAGAGATAGGGTTCTGATTAGTATCAGATGTATTACAGAAAGAAATAAAAACTTCTTTAAGAACAGACACTTTGTGCCCAGACTAGGTGTGTGCGAGAGAGAAGGGGGAAAGAAAGAAAGAAAAGGAGGGGAAGGGAGGAAGGAAAAGAAGGGAAGGGAGGAAGGGAGGGAGGGAGGGAGAAGACAGAGAGAGAGAAGAGGAAGGAAGCACCACAAACCCTGGCACTAAATGTGACTGCAGAAGACACTCTGGAATAGCACAGCAATTTAGGGCTGTGGTGGCACCACATTTTACTCAATGCATTATTATTATTATTATTATTATTATTATTATTATCATTATTTAAATTTTATTAGGAAACCTAAATTCACATACATTATAAAAAGACAAACAAGAATACACACAAATCTTTTAAAAAACTAGAGAGATAACTAGCTCTCTCTTCCCTTACATATTATCTCTTACATAATTGTACATAGTATGCAAATTTTCATATCGGTATTTTTCATGCTTTCAACTTTACTTCTATGTCTTCTATAAGTAAAAGTAGTTACGTTCATGATATATAAAAAAAAGAAGATAAAAATAAAAACAGAAGTTAAATGTAAATTACAGATAAAATTCATTCTGTCAGATAAGTAATTTTTACCATATCGTAGAAATTCTGATATCTATCTGATTTTTACTTATGTATATTTTAGCATATCTAGAAAAAAAATTCTCCATTTTACTCAATTCATGACATTTCCCAGTTCTAACAGTCATGTGAAAACTAGGGAAATATATCTGAAGGCACAATGTAATGTTCTAATGTACAGAAGTTATGGTTAAATGTGTGGCAAAAAGTAGACTCTGGCTATGTTTTTCCAAATTCAGTAAATATGGTGGAATGTGTATAGGTTTAGAAGAGGTGTATGTACATACACATACAGTACATAGAGTAGATAATGTATATTTTTGTGTGCCTCCGTATAATATGTATTTACACATATGGTATGTATAAATAGTATTAAGTAGTATATTTTGGAAGCTCATAGTAGTAAATAGGGAAATTGTATCTCGTTGAGGCCTTTGAGGTGATGAGGAGGGGCCAGGCACCCTAACCCTAACCCTTGACGTGAGTGATGTCAAGTTGGCCATGACCACCCAGTCACATGCTCACCCAGTCACATGAGTGCAAAGCCACTCCCACCCAGTCATATGAGTGCCAAACCACTCCCACCAGATCACATGACCTTCTAGCCACTCCCACCCAGTCACATGCCCATTGAGCCACTCCCACAAAATTAACCCACCCCTATAAAATTAAGTCACACTCACAGAATAGTAATTAAAAATTTGGAACTCACCCCTGGGTTGAGCCTACTGTACAAGACTACCAAAGTTTAACGGTGCAAGGAGGAGTGTTCTGCTTGCACCAATGCATTCTATAAGGCACCTGTTTCAAATGCTTTGCACAACCCTACTAAACAATGCAGTTAAGCGTAGCCATTAAAGTGCAAATAAAATCATTGTTATCAAAAGTGCAGAAGAGGAAGGAGTCAAAGTCTCCTTTTGCCTGCCACAATCGCAGCAACATACCCACCGTAATCAACAGCTTGCATTTTGACAATAATGTACTTGTTAAATGCAAAAAATGCATTTAATTTCAGATCTTACTTGATCCCGGAAGCCTAGCTGTACTATAGCTTTCCCCAGTCTCGCATGCTGTATGATATGCTGAATTGCAACTGCTAAAATTCCCAACAAGCATGACCTATGCCATGCTGTCTGGGAATGCAAGGGGGATGGGGGAAACCCTGTTTTAAATATAAAAGCATGTAGTAGTTGAACCATGACAGCCTCTCCCCTTTCTTTAGGATTAGGAAAAACCACTTTAGGAGGGCAATTCTGAACAAAAGCATTTTGCTCCTTCTCCATTCTAAGCAGCCTTAAGCTGCTTTTCCAAACAAAAGGGTCCAAAGGCACACAGACCTTTGAATTTCTTTGAAGAAAAACAACTGGTAGGTGGGAATTTGGAAAAGAAAGCAGTAAAAGAATAAAGGATTAAGCCCTCGCCACTTATTCCTCTTCTATGCTTGAAATGCCCCCCCTCCTTTTTTTTTTTTTAACCAAAGCAGCTTTTTGGAAGCAGTGGTGGTGATATGTTTGGATTTGGTTACAAACATTTGCATGTCATCTGAAGCTGAAATCCCCAAATATACTATGCATTTTGTTGTTATGTCATGTTATGCTTCTTCTCAGACCATCCTGGTAATTGTTTGTGGTGAAGACACCGAGAACCTCCTGTAAGAGATCTTCTACTTAGAGTAACATTTTAAATGCTTTCCTGGGAACAGGAAACAGTAGGAAAACAGGGAATCAATTTGAGGTTATGAACTAGACTAATCTAGAAATATAAACACGCGTTGGTTTTCTACTGAAATGTTACTTTGATCACTTAATCTCCATGCAAGCAAGAATTATTTGGCTCAACAGGATGGAACCTGAAAAATTGAAAGATTAAACATTGATGTCGTCCCAACCATTCTTTATTTATTTATTTATTATTTAGATTTGTATGCCGCCCCTCTCCGCAGACTCGGGGCGGCTCACAACAGAATACAACAATTCATGACAAATCTAAATTATAGTATAAAATATTTTTTAAAACCCCATTTACTAAGCAAACATACACACAAACATACCATGCATAAATTGTATAAGCCCGGGGGAGATGTCTCAGTTCCACCATGCCTGACGACAAAGGTGGGTTTTAAGGAGCTTACGAAAGGCAAGGAGAGTAGGGGCAGTTCTAATCTCTGGGGGGAGTTGGTTCAAGAGAGTTGAAGCCACCACAAAGAAGACTCTTCCCCTGGGGCCCGCCAACCGACATTGTTTAGTTGACGGGACCCGGAGAAGGCCCACTCTGTGGGACCTAATCGGTCGCTGGGATTCGTGCGACAGAAGGCGGTCTCGGAGATATTCTGGTCCAGTGCCATGAAGGGCTTTAAAAGTCATAACCAACACTTTGAATTGTGACCGAAAATTGATCGGCAACCAATGCAGACTGCGGAGTGTTGGTGAAACATGGGCATACCTAGGTAAGCCCATGACTGCTCTCGCAGCTGCATTCTGCACGATCTGAAGTTTCCAAACACTTTTCAAAGGTAGCCCCATGTAGAGAGCATTACAGTACAGGTACAGTACAGTACCTGTACAGTCTTAGTACAGGTAGTGCCAGTGGTGAGTTTCAAAAAATTTTACTAGCTGTTCTGTGGGCGTGGATTGGTGGTCATGTGACAGAGGGCGTGGCTTGGTGGTCATGTGACTGGATGGGCATGGCTTAGTGGGTGTGGCACTTCATTCATTCATGGTGGCTCACAACATATAAAAGCAATACAAAAACAATTTTAATGCCCAATTATAAAACTAATCTAGAAAACCCAAGTTATAAAACCATATAACCTCACTCATTCATGTCACAGTCATATTGAAATGGAGCAAAATCCCCATTTCCTCCCGATCAGCTGGGACTCGGGAGACAGAGAATAGATGAGGATGGGGGCCAGTAAGAGGTGGTATTTACCAGTCCAGGTGTACGCAAAGTTGGCTCTTCTAAGACATGTGGACTTCAACTCCCAGAATTCCTGAGCTAGCATGATTGACTCCGGAATTCTGTGAGATGAAGTTCACAAGTCATAGAAGAGCCAACTTTGCCTACCCCTGTACCAATCCTCCAAAGTACTCAAAATATTCCACTACCAGTTCTCCAGAACTGTTCAGAACCTGCTGAAACCCACCTCTGGGTAGTGCTCAACTTACATCAGTTCACTTAGTGACCATTTGAAATTTACAACAGCACTGAAATAAGTGACTTATGTCCATTTTTCATACTTACGACCATTGCAGCATCCCCGTGTTCACGTGATTTACATTCGGATCCTTGACACCTGACTCACATTTATGACAGTTGCAAGTGTCCTGGGGGGGTCATGTGATTCCCCTTTTGCAACCTTCTGACCAACAAAGTCAATGGGGAAACCAGATTCCCTTAACAACCGTGTTACTAATTTAACAACTGCAGTGATTTCACTTGACAAACAAACATGGCAGGAAAAGTCGCAAAATGGAGCAAAACTCACGACAAACTTCTCACTAAGAAACTCAATTGTGGTCGTAAGTCGAGGACTACCTGTGCTAGTCAACACTATTCACAGCACGAACAGCCTAGTGTTTGCAAATGATCCCGAATGGTACAATAACCCATCATCTGAACCGGGGCCTGAGTGTTTTTTTATAGGAGATTATAAGACTTTTCCGACAGTCTCTGGGGCCAGCTTAGTGTTGGAAAGGTCCATCAAAGTCACGCATCTCTCTCTCTCTCTCTCTCTCCATCGATCTCAGGCTTCTTAACTGTGTGGCTCTGTCACTGATATGTAGAGTAACAAGAGTAAGTGCTCTCCCAGAACGACTGGCCTCTGATGGCAGGTTTGTTGTCGAAGAATATGGAAGAATAAAAGAGAAAGGATCATAATAATGCATCTTGGAAGTCCGCAAGTAAGAAGGCAGTGGTTCATGCCAACCCTTCCTGCTCTGCCCCCGGTTCCATCAGCTCAAGGTAGAATCAGTCAAGTTTATTGACATTTCATCTGCCAAAACAGTCCTGCTGCATGTGGATCATCTGGTACACTGCCCGGTTCCTGGCGGCTGGACTCCACACTAAAACACCTCCCTCGAGCCTCTAGGAAAGCTGGCATCAGTTGTTACCATAACAAACTCAATTGTTCTCAGCAGTGCTCCAGCAAATAAAGTCATTAATTATGGCCCTCTCTCTTGGCCGCCGTTGGCTGGAGCGGCAATCAATGTGAAACCGCTCATTGCCTTCTCTCGGGGAGAGGAGACAGATGCCATAAAAATAAACGGCAGCCCGAGTAGAACCCTGCCTGTAAGGCAGCAGCAGGCTGTAACCAGTAACGACCACCCTGCTGGTTCTGGAAGCCTGGCTGCATTTATTTGGCCTGCCTCAGCCATGGGGGAAGGTATCCCATTAAGCAATTATTTCTATCTTATAACGTCAATTTACTTATACTGATTGGCTTCCTGCCGCCAAATATCAATTAAATTGCAAATGCCCACAAAAGAGGATTTGCTAGCTCTATATCTTTCCCCCAGCCCCATACGTACGTGCCCCCCACCCTGGTACGTCTCTCTCTCCTCTCTTTTTAACCCCTCGGTATTTCCCCCCACCCGTCCACACGCGTTCCTTCTCCCCTCCCTCTCCCTTTTTATAAACTGTGTTCCAACATAATTTAATTTATTTCCCTTTCCATATCTCAAAGGAAAATCTATATCTCCTCCTGGAAGGCCATTTGCCCTGTGTTATTGGGAGCTGAGGTATCATGCTATCAGACCATTTGTTTCAGCTGACTATCGGCAGCTCATCAGCGCTCCTAAAGACCCCTGCCATCTCCCTGCAATTGCATTCGGGATTGCTCGGTTTATAATTTGTTTTATTTAGTGTGTGTGTGTGTGTGTGTGTGTGTACGCATGCATTGTGGGGGGCATACAAGTATGTCCCTCTCAGACCTCTGTGTGTTTTCCTCTCAGCTTCATCAACTTAAATTGTGTTTCCTTCCCCCCCCCCCTTACAAATTGGTGGAACAGGATTAAACTTGAGGAGGGGGCAACCTGGATACTACTTGTTTTATACTGCTCTCTTTCCAAACACTGGTCTAAAGGAAAAGTGGGCATAGCAGGAAAAAGGTTGTTGCTGCATATATCTTTAGAAGATGAGGGGAAAAGCAGCTGGGGAAATCTAATTATTCTACCTAAAACCCATCGGTGGCCTTTTTCTAAATGGCAAAAGTTGTCTTCCTACAGTCTCAAAACTAGAGCAGCCACTTCAGGGTGGCGATTTTAGTTGAATTTGTTTAACAAACAGCCCGATACAAGGCTAGCAATTTGATTTTTTGTAAATGTTCCTCTTGGACATAGATTGAGCAAACAATAAGGACAGAGGTCCCTGTGGCATCCATGGTTATACATGTCAGGAATACATTTCAACCTGAGCAGATTGTTTCTCTGATACATGGGAAGAAATATCTGCTAAAAATGTCCCTCACAGTTCTTTAGAATTCGCGCACAGAGACACACACAGAGAGAGACACACAGAGAGAGACACACACACACATATATGAATTCCTCGAATACTATATAAGACTTATCACTATCAAAATAGATTCTCGTAAAAAAGTAATAATAATATTGCAGATAAAAATTAGAATGCCTTAGGATTAACCCAAGAGAGTGAAATTAAGGTCCATAAAGTATACCAAGCAAACAAATATCACTGCTCAGATTATAAATGCAAATAAATGCTAAGAGTATGGACCTGATGTTATATAAATGTGTGATTGATTTTATTAGTTACAAAAACTACATGTTAACCCAAGAGAGTGAAATTAAGGTCCATAAAGTGTACCAAGCAAACAAATATCACTGCTCAGATTATAAATGCAAATAAATGCTAAGAGTATGGACCTGATGTTATATAAATGTGTGGTTGATTTTATTAGTTACAAAAACTACATGTTAAAAATATTCTTATTGTTTACTTGTGTTGCTACTGCAGAAGGTGCAGAGGCTGAGGAGATGGTGAAAAGAGATGAAGGTCACTCAAAACAAGAAACCATAAGTGAAGACATTGAGAGAACGGAACTGAAGGCAAGATATAAATAAGATAGGATGATGTTTACTGAAGATGGATGAGGTGGATGGAGAGCCAGTGTGTTATAGTGGTTAAAGTGTAAGATTAGGAACTGGAGGACCAGGATCTAGATCCCTGGTTCCCAACATGGGGCCCAGGGCCCACAGGGGGGCAATTTCATTTTTAATGGGGGAAATTGGAACCTTGTTTACATCTAGTTAATGGCCTTTTAGGTTTCCCCCGCATGAGTAGTTCACTTTTTGAATAATAAGTCATGGAGGGGGAGGCCTCAAAATTTTAGAAATGCTTAGGTGGGGCATGGCCAAAAAAAGGTTGGGAACCACTGATCTAGTCCCTGCTCAAACAGGGAAACTCGTTTTCATTGAATCAATCACTGTCCCACAGGATTGCTGTTATGGAGGCAAATGAACATACTTTTTAATCAACCAAGACTTCAAGTTAACTTAGAAGTTTTTCAGAGGAACTTCAAATGTTGAAGTTCTTAGTGCAGGAGTTGTAATAGTAACATACTGACCTCAGCTCCTTACTTCATGGAATGGACAACTCTCAATATTTAATATATAATTATAGATTATAATTAAGAATAAGATATTCATACTTGGATGGGTCACTTCTAGATGTCACAGATGTCAGTGGATTACCTCAATGCCAAGCCATATAGGGTTTTATAAGTCAAAACCAGCACTTTGAATGACACTTGGAAAGATTTGGCAGCCAATAAAGACTCACACAAAAACCAGAAATATCATAATCCCTTGTGACCAAGTAGCAGTCAACTTTCAGGCTGCTACGGTTTGCACCAAATGTAATTTACAAATGCTCTTTCAGGACAGCCTTATGTGGTAAAGCACAAATTCAAAAGAACTATCAGACTATACCAGTGATGGTGAACCTTTTTTTCCTCGGGTGCCGATAGAGCATGCGCATGCGCTATCGCGCATACACAAGTGCCTGCACTCATAATTCAATACCTGGGGAGAATGAAAATAGCTTTCTCTACACACACACACACACGGAGGCCCTCTGGAGACCAGAAATGGCCTTTTCCCCAACTTCTGTTGGGCCCAGTAGGCTTGTATTTCACCCTACCCAGGCTCCAAAGGCTTACTTGGAACTGGGGGAGGGTAAAAACGCCCTCCCCCATTCCCCAAGAGGCTCTTTGGAAGCCAAAAATGCCCTCCCAGAGCCTCTACGGAAGCCAAAAATCAGCTGGCCAGCACACACATGCAGGTTGGAGCCGAGCTAGGGCAACAGCTCATGTGTCAGCAGATATGGCTCTGTGTGCAACCTGTGGCACCCATGCTATAGGTTCGCCATCACTGGACTATGCCATAAACAAGAAAAACAAACTACCCATATCAATAAGGAAGCTACAATTTTTTTAAAATCCCTCTGGAGAAAAAACAAAACAGGCTATGTAGCTAAGTTCAAAACGGTTACAAAAATATATGCCACCAAATAAAGACAGAATGCTCCAACTATCACAGCAAACAAGAGGAAAACCTTCTGCACACAAAATCCAACTGCACCTTCTACAACTTCATAAATAACAAACTCAAGGACTCGAGACCCCTCCCACTACTAAAATGACCCAACAACAAAGAATGCTCTGACGAAACAGTCAAAACTAACCTCTTCAATGTATTCTTTGGCTCAGGCTTTGTAAACAGCAACAGCTCATGCCCGAAATTCCCTAGACATACCACCAATATTCACAACGATTTAACACAAATAGACTTCACTGAAGACAATGTTGAAAAAGCATTGTGCGGCCTAAAACTGTCTCTGCCAATCAGACCTGATGGATTATGTGCATACTTCCTAAAAAAGCTCTCCACAGCCATAGCTGAACCACCAGGCATAATCTTTGAAAAATCCGACAGGACCAGTTCCCTACTAAACCTATAGTTGCTAGCCACAGTCATCCCCATCCTCAAAAAGGGAGATTATTTATTTAATTAGATTTCTATGCCACCCTTCTCAACTGACTCCCTGTCTAGTAGATAACTACAGACCAATCTCTCTATGCTGAGTCACATGCAAAATAATGGACTCAATCATAAACCAACCCATTACCTTCCACCTAGAAACTAACAACTTACTTTCAAGCAAGCAATTTGATTTCAGGAAAAAAATATCCTACAATCTACAATTACTACACAGCAAAAACATATGGATCTCAAAGCAATAGACGCAATTTACATAGACTTTTGTAAAGCCTTCAACTCAGTGGTTCCCCAAGGCAGCGTACTAAGACCAACACTCTTATACTCTATATAAATGACCTTTGCAATCACATTATAAGCGATTGCATTCTTTTTGCTGGTGATGTAAACATCTTCAACACCATGGAAAACACTGCTACCCTCCAAAAAGGCCTTGACTTTGTGTCAGAATGATCAAACATCTGGTAACTCCAAATCTCAGCACAAATGCTCTGTACTACACATTGGCAAAAAGAATCACAACACCAAATACAAGCTGAATAAACAAGACCTTGCAGACAACCGTCACTCTGTCATAGACCTTGGAATACTCATATCAAATGACCTAAGTGCCAAAGCCCATTGTAAAAAGGCTTCAAGAGTTGTTAACCTAATCTTATGTAGCTTCTTCTCTGGTAATATCACAGAACTAAGCAGAGAATACAAAACATTCGCCAGACCAATCCTTGAATATAGCTCATCTGTCTGGCTGAGCAGGAGGAAATGGGGATTTTGCAATAACTTTCCCCAAGAGTGGAGAGAGAATTGAGATTTTACAATATCCTTCCGCTGCTATGCCCACCATAGAACCGGTAGTAAAAAAAAAATTGAATCCCACCACTGCAATGGGGAGGGGGAGCCATGGGGCCCTAAGAAGGATGCTACTGTAGTCCTTTCGTTTTAATAGGGGCAGAAGTAGAGATTTATGCCCAGGAGATTGCATTTTATATAAAGAATAAAGGATTTTCTTGTGTGGGCCCCATAGGTGAATGAGAAAACGGATGTTGCATTGTTCTGCAGTTGTCTTTAATATCTCAACTTGGCACAGGGATGTCAGAAAATCCAATCACCGGTCTGCCTCTAAAAAGTCCCCAAAGAATCAGGAAAAGAGGAACAAATACCACCCCATAGTCTGCTACATAAGAATAAACACACATAGATACTGTACGCCTACACAAATGGTACTCTGAGTGTATGTTTTAAATTTCTGGAAATTAAAAAAAAAACCTTAAAGTTTGTATCGGAAACCCCAGTAAAAGTTTCCTCTAAATGTCTCTAAATGACCCACCACCACCCACAACCAACAATGACAGAACAACCTTAGAATATAAATGGAGAGCAAACCCTACTCTTTACTAGTACTCATGATGTTACCTAATTTGGAAATGAAATGCCTCTGCAAGAAAATAAAGTAAGCTCAGAGCACCACCAAGGAGCCCTCAAATGTCTTTTCTCTTTCCCAGGCATTTATTAAAATTTAGCTTTCCATCCCCACTCAATCCAACAGGGAAACACAATCATGATCACAGCTCAGTAAAAACCCACAGCAGAATTGCTGGTATATTATTAGGTTGCTTCCATAATGCTCATAAACCCAGTAAATACTTGTAGCAGACATAAGCCTTTCAATGGATTTCAGGCAACTACATTGAAATAAAAAATACAAGCCAGATAGTGGGTATCCTAAAAGCCTTTCCTCTTTTGAATATGGAACAATGTTCTGTGCATGCACAAAGGGCAGGGTGTTCACCCCACTGCCAAGCCTACCAACTTGATTTTTTTTACGGCTTCCCTGTTGATTTAGTGCTTTTGTTTACTTTGTTTTGTTTTTTTGTAATTCTTCTCCTTATATTTTCCTTACAGCTAGAGTCTGCGGAGAGGGGCGGCATACAAATCTAAATAAATAAATAAATAAATGAATGAATGAATGAATGAATGAATGAATGAATAAATAAATAAATAAATAAATAAATAAAGCTAGATAGATAGATAGATAGATAGATAGATAGATAGATAGATAGATAGATAGATAGATAGATAGATAGATAGATAGATATAGATATATAGATAGATAGATAGATAGATATAGATATATAGATATAGATAGAGCTCAGGTATTTCCCCAAACCTTAGAAACAAAGAAACATAGAAGACTGAGGGCAGAAAAAGACCTCATGGTCCATCTAGTCTGCCCTTATACTATTTCCTGTATTTTATCTTACAATGGATATATGTTTATCCCAGGCATGTTTAAATTCAGTTACTGTGGATTTACCAACCACGTCTGCTGGAAGTTTGTTCCAAGGATCTACTACTCTTTCAGTGAAATAATATTTCCTCACGTTGCTTTTGATTTTCCCCCCAACTAACTTCAGATTGTGTCCCCTTGTTCTTGTGTTCACTTTCCTATTAAAAACACTTCCCTCCTGAACCTTGTTGTTGTTTGATTATTATTATTATTATCATTATCATTATCATTATCATTATCATTATCATTATCATTATCATTATCATTATCATTATCATTATCATTATCATTATCATTATCATTATCATTATCATCATCATTATTTATTTATTTATTTATTTATTTATTATTTAGATTTGTATGCCGCCCCTCTCCGAAGACTCGTCGTCATCATCATCATCATCATCATCATCATTATTAAATCCATAGAAATCCATACGCTGAAAAAATGTGACCAGGCATTCTAGCAATTTATTTTGCTTTGTTTTTAACATGGAGTGGAGATATGGGATCTTTATTACTTTGGCAGCACCTTGCACAGAGGGGTAATTCTTGAGTAACCTATTGGCCAGCGGGCAGGAAAGAGAAGTGAGCATTGTTCTCCATATTTCAAGATCATCAAAGAGAAGAGGAAATGAAGTTATTGAAAGTTTCTCCTTTAAGAATGTGCACAGGTGTAGAAGGCAGCATTAGATAAAGGTAGTTGTACCTAGAAGAATAGATTATATATTTAAATATACTGAAAGGGAAGATGTTAGTTTAAGAATAGCACCAATGTTGGAAAAAATTTAGGATTCTGGAACGTTCATCTGTCAATTACATAACAGATTATGATTAGAAGAACTCAGGGAAGGATAAGAAGGAGGAATAGAAAGTAGGAAGGAAGGGGAGAGAGAGAGGGAGGGAGGAGGGAAGTAGGTAGACAGAAGGTAGAGGGAAGAGAGGGAGATAGAGGGAGGGGAGTAGCACAAAATATAGAAGGAAAACAGACTGAAGTTAAAAGTATAAACGGTGCAAATTTAGGATATCTGCTTATGATATATTGGAAAAACGTGTAAGTGTGTAACATGTTGATATTATGTTATATGGATGGATGTAAAATTGGTGGGGGGGAATTACAAAAAAAAAGAATGTGCATAGGATTTAAATTTACAGTATATATTGATGTTTTAATTCTGAGAATATAAAATGGCCACATGTTTATAATAAGGTTTCATATTTTAAAAACCAATGAAACTGAAGATGAACACCAGTGACTTTCCAGCTGCCTTAGGGCATGGAAACACTGGGCCCTTGGAGAGCCTTCCTACATTGGCACAGGAGTATGGTATAGCTGGGAGACAGTTGTGTTGGTTGTTCATAGTATTCCAGCATTGTGGCAGAGTTTGCTGAAATGAGATTATTGTGTATGAAAAACCTGCAGGTAAGGTTTTCTACACAGCGCTGTTGCTGCTTGAAGAAATTCACTGAGTAGTATCAGTGCAGCTCCTGATTTTTAATAATCAGAACACCAAATACAAGCTGAACAAACAAGACCTTACAGACAACCCTCACTCTGTAAAAGACCTTGGAAGACTCATATCAAGTGACCTAAGTGCCAAAGCCCTCTGCAACAACATCGCTAAAAAGGCTTCAAGAGTTGTTAACTTAATCCTACATAGCTTCTGCTCCGGTAATCTCACACTATTAACCAGAGCATACAAAACTTTTGCCAGACCAATCCTTGAATACAGTTCATCTGTCTGGAACCCACACTGCATATCAGACATAAAAACATTAGATAGTGTCCAGAGATACTTTGTGAGAAGAGCCTTCCACTCCTCCACTCGCAACAGAATACCCTACGCAACTAGATTTACAATCCTAGGTTTAGAAAGCTAAGAACTACATCGCCTTAAACACGACCTAAGCATAGCCCATAAAACCATCTGCTACAACGTCCTTCCTGTCAACGACTACTTCACCTTCAACCACAACAACACACAAGCACACAAACTTAAAATAAACAGCACCAAACTCAACTGCAGGAAATACAACTTTAGTAACCGAGTAGTTGATGCATGGAACTCACTACCTGACTCTGTACTGTCTTCACCTAACCGCCACAACTTTACCCTTAGACTATCCACCACTGTTGACCTCTCCCAATTTCTAAGAGGTCAGTAAGGAGCGTGCATAAGTACACCAGCGTGACTTCCATCCCTTGTCCTAATGTTTCTCTCTTACTAGTATTGTGTATATAAACATTGTTATAAATTTATTTATTTATTTATTCATTTTGTCAAATACACAATGAGGGTTTTAGTGGGTATATATCTATATACACATAGTAAAATACATGATGAAGGTTATAGAGGAGATACTCATAGTAAAATATATCTAAGAAATAATAGAAAAGAAGGTATAGTAATAGAACATATCAATGAAAGAATATAAGAAGAGATATAGGAGAGCAATAGGACAGGGGACGGAAGGCACTCTAGTGCACTTGTACTCGCCCCTTACTGACCTCTTAGGAATCTGGATAGGTCAACCATAAATACTCTAAGGGTAAAGTGTTGGGGGTTTGGTGATGACACTATGGAGTCTGGTAATGAGTTCCACGCTTCGACAACTCGGTTACTGAAGTCATATTTTTTACAGTCAAGTTTGGAGCGGTTAATATTAAGTTTAAATATGTTGTGTGCTCTTGTGTTGTTGTGGTTGAAGCTGAACTAGTTGCCGACAGGCAGGATGTTGCAGCATATGATATTGTGGGCAATACTTGTCTACCACTAATACATGTTTGACAAAATAAATAAATAAAAATAAATCTATGCATGCTTAAAAAATGTCACCTTGGATTTCTTACTCATGATGCATAATTTTTACCATTTGATTTCCCCTTTGCAAAACAAAATCACCTCCAAATAAGCAACTCAGTTTATTTTGGGTGCAAATTAATTTGGAGAACGATGATTATCTCTTTACCTATCCCTATCCACATTTGCATTTACTGCTAAAATGGAAGGTAGGCTACCTTAATGTTAGACTTCTCAACTGTGGTTCCTTTGAACACACAAATGTCACTGTAGACATTGGTTCATACATAAATGCAAAGCTGAAATCCATCTGATGGTATGTAGTGAGGAGCTGGAGGAGGGGTGCATTCCAGAGGAGTAAAAGGCATCTCAACCCAGATATTATGTATGAGAAAAAGAGAATGAAGACAGCACTTCCCTAATATAGTAAAGTACACATGCATATACCAGAGTCCACGATCTGGCAAGATTCTGTCTATAGGTATGAAACCATTTTTAAAAAGCTCAGCTTGGAAGAATCCCCATGTGTCATTCTTAATTTTGACTACGACACCCATATAATTTCTCTTTCATGTTGTCACAAGGTGACTAATATCTATATTTGCTCTTTGGGGAACTTTGCTATTTTTACCAATTTCACTTCTCAAGAAACTTTATGCCACTAGCGCTAAGCAACTATCTTTTTCACAAAGCAGCGTCAGGAACAATCCGTTTTCATGTCAGATAACAGGCCAAATTTCATTATTAAAAATTCTAACTCTTTTACTTTGGGCTCAAGGGCAACTGCTGTGCCCTGGAGATGGAGTACTTGCCTCACAATCAGGAGGTCGTGAGTTCGATCCTAGGTAGAGGCAGATGTAGGGTTTGTTGCTTGGGCAGGGGGTTGGACTAGATGACCTGCAAGGTCCCTTCCAACTCTATGAATCTGTTACTGTAAGAGTTCCCCAACCTTTCTTGGGAGGGAATGAAATTATTCATAAGAAGCTCCTTACTAACACAAGCCATCTAAGATTGCTTTGTGTGCACACATTTATGCATATTGCATCAGCATCATTTTTTGAAATTTATTAACCTAACATATTTAAAATACCTCTTTGTGTCATTAATTTATATATAAAGAAATAAGAAGCAAACACTTTTGAAAAATACTGGATTTTAGTTAGATTCTTTTAAGTCTTCATTAGACTCACATATTAAGAAAGTCCCTTACAGTATTCAACCAGCATTATGTTTTCAAAGATAACCAGTCAAATGTTGTTTGTAAACCCACAAAGAAGAAATGGGTGAAACATTTTTGCAACTAAATATGCTCCTACATAAGGAATTAAAATAGACATATTGCTTCTGCTGATGTTAAACAGTTATGATCACTTATTTTCATAACCTTTAATGTAAGCTATAATATAGTCTCCATGTTCCCTTTTAAAACTATCCAAATCAATGGTCCTTAAACCATTTTTAATACTGTGTAGTAGGTTTCACTGTTCAACCTCCTTTCATATTCCAGAACCTTTCATTTATTTTATTTATTTATTTATTTATTTATTTATTTATTTATTTATTTATTTATTTATTTATTTATTTATTTATTTATTTATTTATTTATTTATTTATTTATTTATTATTTGGATTTGGATTTGGATGGATTATTTGGATTTGTATGCCGCCCCTCTCCGAAGACTCGGGGCGGCTTACAACAAGTGTAAAACAAATCATAAATAATTCAATTAATTAAAATATTTAAAGATTTAAAAAACCCCATATACTAACAGACACACACACAGGCATACCATGTATAAATTAAATGTGCCCAGGGGGAGATGTTTAGTTCCCCCATGCCTGACGGCAAAGGTGGGTTTTGAGGAGTTTACGGAAGGCAGGAAGAGTAGGGGCAGTTCTGATCTCCGGGGGGAGTTGGTTCCAGAGAGTCGGTGCCGCCACAGAGAAGGCTCTCCCCCTGGGGCCCGCCAACCGACATTGTTTAGTTGACGGGACCCGGAGGAGGCCCACTCTGTGGGACCTAATCGATCGCTGGGATTCGTGCGGCAGAAGGCGGTCTCGGAGATATTCTGGTCCGATGCCATGAAGGGCTTTAAAGGTCATAACCAACACTTTGAATTGTGACCGGAAACTGATCGGCAGCCAAACCTCCATCATATTCATTGGATAGTCCAATGCAAGAGAAAATATCCGTCCTATTTACTGCATTCTATCCATAATTATATATTTTTCTAGGTTTTTTTCCCTGCCCTTTTTTTACGCTAAATAATAATAATTAACAATAATTTATTAGATTTGCATGCCCCCCCTCTCCGCAGACTCGGGACAGCTCACAACAATAATAATAACAATGTGCAATGTAACAAATCTAATATTTAAAAGAAAGTATCTAAAAACCCATCATTTAAAAACCATACATCACAAACATATCATACTTAAAAATATATAAGCCTAGGGGAGATGTTTCAATTCCCCCATGTCTGGCAATATAAGTGGGTCTTAAGCAATTTACAAAAAACAAGGAGGGTGGGGGCAATTCTTATCTCTGGGGGGAGTTGATTCCAGAGGTTTGGGGCTGCCACAGCGAAGGCTCTTCCCCTGGGGCCTACCAGACAACATTGTTTTGTCTACGGGACCCGGAGAAAGCCAACTCTGTGGGACCTTATCGGCCGCTGGGATTCGTGCGGCAGAAGACGGTCACGGAGGTATTCTGGTCCAATGCCATGTAGGGCTTTATAGGTCATTACCAACACTTTGAATTGTGACCGGAAACTGATCGGCAGCCAATGCAAGCGACGGAGTGTTGGAGAGACGTGGGCGAACCTAGGTAACCCCACAATAGCTCTCGCGGCCACATTCTGCACGAACTGAAGTTTCTGAACACTTTTCAAAGGTAGCCCCATGTAGAGAGCATTGCAGTAGTCGATCCTCGAGGTGATGAGGGCATGAACGGCTGTGAGCAATGACTCCCTGTCCAAATAGGGCCACAACTGGTGCACCAGGCAAACCTGTGCAAACACCCTCCTCACGACAGCCGAAAGATGTTAGATGTTCCAATGTTAGCTGTGGATTGAGGAGGACGCCCAGGTTGCGGGCCTTCTTCGAGGGGGGCAATAATTCCCCCCCCCAGGGTCATGGGCGGACAGATGGAATTGTCCTTGGGAGGCAAAACCCACAGCCACTCCATCTTGTTGGGGTTGAGTTTGAGCTTGTTGACACCCATCCAGACCTCAACAGCCTCCAGGCACCGGCACATCAATTCCACTGCTTCACTGACTGGACATGGGGTGGAGATGTATAACTGGGTATCATCAGCATACTGATGATACCTCACCCCATGCCCTTGGATGATCTCACCCAGAAGTTTTATGTAGATACTAAATAGCAGGGGGGAGAGGACCGACCCCTGAGGTACCCCACAAGGTAGAGATCTAGAGGTCGACCTCTGACTCCCCACTAACACCGACTGCGACCGACCGGACAGGTAGGAGGAGAACCACTGAAGAACAGTGCCTCCCACTCCCAACCCCTCTAGCCGGTAAAGAAGGATACCATGGTCGATGGTATCAAAAGCCGCTGAGAGGTCAAGAAGCACCAGGACAGAGGACAAGCCCCTGTCCTGGGCCCGCCAGAGATCATCCATCAGCGCAACCAAAGCAGTTTCCATGCTGTAGCTGGGCCTGAACCTGACTGTTGAGGGCCTAGTCCACATATTTCATATTTTTATTATGCTCAAGGATCTAGATCCTTTTATTTAACTTAACTTATGCCTTTATAGACTTCCCTGTAAAAATACATAATGTTGTATGGAGATGATCTTGGGAGCTAGGTGAAAGAGCCACTGACTCTAGAACAATCAGGTAAGAGGCAATTGAGTCCACAGAAGGAATTGGGTATTGCTCCATAGTTTCTTGGGAGTGTAAAAGTGAAGGAGACAGGTGTACTTTCAGATCTGTAAGATTCTGTTAATGTAACCTTACAATAAGGTTAGAGCTAATACTTCTGGATGTGTTTCTTGCTTGGACTACCTTGTAGGGCTTACAAAATCTGTATGTGCATTTTCCTTTTTTGCTTGCTTTGGGCTTTTCTGGAATTGCTCTGAAATGGTTCATCATTGTCAAGGCCAGCCTACATTTAGTTTCAGTGGTACTGACTTCTACCATGTAAATCTTTCAGTCTGAATTTTAAAGCCTTTCACAGCTTAACATGTTCTAACATGTTTATATTACCTTTGTTGTATGCCGCCCTGAATCTCAGGAGAAAGGCAGCATAGAAATCAAACAAACAAACAAATAAATAAATAAATAAATAAACAAACAAACAAACAAACAAACACATTAAATTCCATCACTAAGAATTCCTGCTAATTTTGAACTTTCTCTCCTAAATGGAAATACATGAAAGTTCTGTCTCTATTGTAGCACTACAGTTATAGAATATATTTCCAAAGACGTTCTGTCTAATTAGCCTAATATAATTTAGTTTTATGAACAAGCAAACAAAAAGGTTCAAATTGGATTTACTGTAGATATCTATTTGGCGGGAGTAAAGGCTTAGTTTTGCTCAATGTACACTGCTCAAAAAAATTAAGGGAACACTTAAACAGCACAATATAGCTCCAAGTAAATCAAACTTCTATGAAATCAAACTGTCCACTTAGGAAGCAACACTGATTGACAATCAATTTCACATGCTGTGATGCACATTCAACTTTGTACCGAACAAAATAGTCAATGAGAATATTTCATTCATTCAGATCTAGGGTGTGTTATTTGAGTGTTCCCTTTATTTTTTTTTAGCAGTATATTTCATTATTGAATAGCACTTTCTATATTTCTGTCTCTCTTTCTTCCCTTTGGCTTGGTGCATTTTTAAATGAAAAGTTGTATTTTTAAAAATGATGTGACCCCCCACCGCAACCCACCCCACCTGTAGTTTGACTGCTTTCCCGTCCTACATATTAAAAGAAAGAAAAAGAAAGTAAAACTACTGAGCACTAGCATAATTTCTCACCCGTTCTGCAGTGGGATTTTTAATAGGTTCTAAATGCATAATTGGTCATGTCGTGGACTTTCTTTTTAAATGAGAATTTCAGCTAGCTGGCTCTGCGGCAAAATGTAATGTCTTAGCCTGCTCCGCTCAAGCCTGGCAGCAGGTGTCACAATTCACCTCCTTATACTTGGCCCATTGAAAGCAGATTTCATCCAATTGACCTTCACTAAGAGGTCAACTGACCCATAATTACAAAACTGAAGTTGCTTAGCTGGAACTGTTTTACCGACCTGCACCTGGAGATTTGCACCAGCCATTGAACACACTGACCTCTCTCTCTCCTTCATATAAAGACCCACTATGCAAGGCACAAGAATATACAATTACTATTTAGGTCTGTCGGTCTGTCTAGCTACAAGTCAATGCATATATACAAGTCAGATCAACATTTTGATCAACATATGGAAATTTCCACATTGGTTGTCTTTTTCCATTAAATATCCTCATTTAACCTACTGCAAAAGAGAATTCGTTACTTTGCCATTATTTAATCCTATTACATATTGATTGACCAGAACTGTCGGTCTATATAATACAACTTTAATCTTTCTTTTATTCATCCTTAATGTTATCCCTTTACTTTTTGTTTTAAGTAAAATATTTTAATATTTTATTCCTAAATAACATATTTAATGTGTTATCCCTTTACGTTTTGTTTTAAATAACAGATTGAAAACTCAGATTTCAATGTAATTAAGGGGAGGAATTATAAGCAACTACATGGAAGAAACGGAAAAATAAAATTTGGGTAAGTAAATAAATGCAAAACTTCATAATTTCTTTTGCTCTTAAAACTACATTTTTTCTGAAATAATTGTTACAGCAAACATTTTTGACAGTGGGCAATATATGAATGATAAAATAGACTTTTTTTCTTCATCCACATTAATAATACTGGGGGGCTGTTGTATTTCTCCTTTTACTAAGTAAGAAAGATGCCCGAGGTCTGCCTATTTCAGGCATGAGAAAAGCACACAGATGCCCCATGTTATCTCATACCTCTTCCTGGAGCATCTGAGTTTTAAAGTTCAAACCTTTATTGTCATTGTACATTTTGTATACACGAAATTGGTTTAGCCCAGGGATGGCAAAACCTTTTTGGTTCGTGTGCCAAAAGTGTGCTTGTGTGTGTGTGCATGTGTGTGCTAGCAGGCATGCACATGTCCACACCCCTTCCCTCCCCCACACACATGTTCACCTCCCCCCCACGCTGCCCCTGCACATGCGCACAATCCCCCCTCCCCATCCCTACGCCTCGCTGAAAGCTGGGACAGTGAAAAAATAGACCAAACGGGCAAACCGAAAGTTTTGCACACTCCGAAGTGCAAAAAAAAATCACGTCCTCCGGTTTGCCCGTTGGGCTTTTTTTTACACTCTGGGGCTTCAGGGAAGCTTCTCTGAAATATTTTTTTTTTTACTTATTTAATTATTTATTTTGTCCAATACAAAATGAAGGTTGAAGAGAATAAACATGTAGTAAAATATATCAAGGAAAGGATAGAAGAGATAAGAGAATAAAATACTGTACGTCGATGAAGAAGAGAGGGAGAGATATATGAATGTAAGAAAAGATATAGGAGATATAGGAGAGACAATTGGACAGGGGACGGAAGGCACATTAGTGCACTTATGCACTCCCCTTACTGACCTCTTAGGAACTGGAGAGGTCAATCGTGGATAGTCTAAGGGGAAAATATTGGGAGTTGGGGGTTGACACCACGGAGTCCGGTAATGAGTTCCACGCTTCGACAACTCAATTGCTAAAGTCATATTTTTTACAGTCAAGTTTGGAGCTGTTAATATTAAGTTTGAATCTGTTGTGTGCTCTTGTGTTATTGTGGTTGAAGCTGAAGTAGCCGTTGACAGGCAGGATGTTGCAACATATCCAGAGAGTGAAACGACCTTCCCCAAGGCCAAATAGCATCTGGCCAGTGCACAGATGTATTATTTTGGAAATGCCTTCTCCAAATTAGGACATCCTTGCTAGCTAAGTATTCCAAAAGTCTCAGCCCCAGCATATCTAGAAAACAACAGGCTGGTAAATGCTGCTGTTCGTCAAAATTGCATACATTCATTTTTATTTATTCATTTGTTATAAACTGAATGTGTACTTGCTTTATTTTAAAAAATGGACAGGTATGTATACAAACATTAGTAAGCCAATTTACCTTTAAGTAATACAGTATGACCAATTGTTATTTCAATTAAGAAAAATGTAAATCTGAACTCCCAAATCATTCTGCTTTTTAAAAAAATATAGTGCTGAATTATAGCAAGCCATCAAATTTCAGGCTCTGCCCTGACATCTGAAAAACAGTTATGTCATTAGTCAGGCAATATGATGCAAAATTAAAGCAATAGGTCTGAAGTTATATTATAAGAAAGCATTGAAAGCCAGTTTGGTCTAATGGTAAAGGCAGCAGGCTAGAAAGTGGGAGACTGGGAGTTCTAGGCATAAAGAACTCCAGGGTAACCTTAGGCCAATCATTTTCTCTCAGTCCAAAAAACCAGGAAGGTTTTTGTGTGGAGGAGGTAGGTATGTTTGCCACTTTTAGAAATTTATAAAAATAATGAGAGATTTTTTTAAATCTAAAAAGAAACTAAACCTTATTTATTCAACGTTCCATCCAGGTCTATGTCTATTTGGCCCTCGTTATAGTTCAGCTTGTAACTTGATGGGCTCTCTGTTTCTGTTTGTTTGGCTCTATAAAGCATCACATGTTCTAAAACACAGGATGAATGTTATAGAAATGGCAAGTTATATACAAATGTGTAAAACTAAAAAGTTGAGGTTGGAATGTTATTATCTTGTACTGCAGAGGTGGATTCCTACGGGTGCACCCTGGGGCACCACTCCGGGAGTGGCCCACCAATTGCGCAATTTAGATTTAGATTTATTGGATTTATATGCCGCCCCTCTCCGCAAACTCGGGGCGGCATATAAATTTGCATGCAATGGCTCCAGTGCCGTCTTTGCCTGCCTGTGCGCTGCGCCATTTTTCCCCCTAATTTCTGGCGATTTTTTTTTTTTGCTCTCTGAGCATGCACAGAAGGAAAATTGTCCCTCTGCGTAAACAAAATCATGTGAGGAGATGCACGCATGCACACGAAATGTCACAATGCACATGCAGCGCAGTGGTAGGAAGGTAAGAGGACCCCGCCCCTGTTGTACTGTGCTAAAAACAATTGGAAGTCAATCCCCTTTTTTTTTTTTTCCTTCCCTGGTATCTCATATTTTCTTTCCCCCTCTCTTTTTCCTTCCCTTAATTCCCTATTTGTATTTGAATTTTATATATTTATAAAACAATAAAAGTCACTAAATGAGATAATACAGGATAAATATTATCAGGAAAGACTTAATGAACTCAATCTGTATAGTCTGGAGGACAGAAGGGAAAGGGGGGACATGTTGCACACATTTAAATATGTTAAAGAGTTAAATATGGTTCAGGAGGGAAGTGTTTTTAATAAGAAAGTGAACACAAGAACAAGGGGACACAATCTGAGGTTAGTTGGGGGGAAAGATCAGAAGCAACGTGAGAAAATATTATTTTACTGAAAGAGTAGTAGATGCATGGAGCAAACTTCCAGCAGACTTGGTTGGCAAATCCACAGTCACTGAATTTAAACATGCCTGGGATAAACATAGATCCATCCTAAGATAAAATATAAGAAATAGTATAAGGGCAGGCTAG
This sequence comes from Erythrolamprus reginae, assembly GCF_031021105.1. Taxonomy (NCBI): domain Eukaryota; kingdom Metazoa; phylum Chordata; class Lepidosauria; order Squamata; family Dipsadidae; genus Erythrolamprus; species Erythrolamprus reginae. The sequence goes on along the minus strand of NC_091951.1, from coordinate 236,064,814 downwards.
ATGAACCTTGAGGCCTTTTTCTGCCATCAATCTTCTATGTTTCTATGTTTCTAATAATAATACTCATTTTAATTCAAATGAGTCCGATCTAAATAAAGCATCATGCTTTTTCTGAGAAGTGCATAAAACTATATAAAGAAAAGTGGAATGTATAACACTTATCCAAGAGATCAAAACATAGCACTATTCTACTTCCTGATTGATAAGAATGAATTTCTATTCACTTCTGTTTTATTATCAAGGTCCTTTGCACCATCCGCCAGATATTCAGACAGGGTTTGGTATTTTTATCCAGGTATCAAGTCCTTCCCAAGGACTTGGGATAGACAGATGTTGAGATGTGAGAGTGTTAAAGGTATCGTTGCAAAATATAAAGTCAGGGGTGAAATTCAATTTTTTTCCCTCAACATTTTAACCCTGCTCATTTTTTACTATTAGTTCAACTGTATATTCCCACCAATTTTTCATTACTAGCCCATGATAACTTTTACACATGTTGCAGTGAATCGTTTTGGAGATTGTGTTATGTCATTACTTATAATCAATAATGATTATTGTTGTTACTATTATTATTACTGGGGGGGTATTCCTTCTTCTGTAGACAATTTGAACTTCAAATTAATTGATGTATTTCAATTTCTGACCTTGAATGCATTAGTTTGAATAGTTTGCTTTTGAGACACCAAAATTCAGATGTTGTTGTTTTTTCTTTTAATGTTCTAGTTGTAAGCCACTACCATATTTTATCTTTATTCACTTTTTCCTCAATCTCTGTAGAAATTGACCATGAAATACTGTACGTACTTTTCTTTCCATTCTATTTGTGTTTTTATTACATTATTTCAATATTTAACTTCTGTGTTCTATATCTTTCGTAAATTCCATTTTTTAACTTGCATCAATGTTTATTCTTTACTGTTTTTTACAAATTTAATCAATGCATGTTTTTCTTCTTTGATGGTCTGCTTGAATGAAGTAAACCTCTGCCTCCATTTCTGTAGAACATGTATAATCTATCAGTATCAGAATGGGGATGCAATACATAGTGAATACTCATAAGCAGTTTGTTTGTTTATTGGTCCAAACTGTCCAGTTCAGATTGTGTCCAGTTAATAATTCTAGCAGTGTGCCATAACACAGGTATGGCCCAGATTTTGATGGCTTTGATGTTGTTTGCATTGCTCTTTTTTTTTTCCTTAGCAGTTTTTTCACTCTCTGAATATATTCTTTATTCATCACAACTTCAGCCTGTCCATGCTTGATGTTATCCAGCTGTAAAATGTCCAGATACTAATAAGCTTCATCCCGATGGGTCCTGGTAGTTTGACCATTCTGTATTTCCTTTCCATTACTGTGTGTTGTATTTTATTGCTACTGTAGCACATTTCTCTAGGCCAAATTCCATCACTGTATCTATGCTAGAAATTCTTACAGTGTGTGTCAATGACTGAATTTCGATTCCTGGTTTTCCATAAAGCTTCATATCATCCATATAAAGAAGGGGTGTCAAACATGCAGCCTGGGGACTGAATGCATTCCATGCTTGCCATGCCCACACCCGGTTTAGCAAGGGGGGGGGGGGAAGTTGTGATATGTCATATGACACTGCCATAATGGTGTGAATTTGACACCCCTAATATAAAGCATCAAGATCACGTGAAGTGTTAATACCACTTTATGGGGACTTGGTAAGGCTACACTTGGAATACGGCATTCAGTTTTGGTTGCCATGATGCAAAAAGGATATTGAGACTCCAGAAAATTGCAGAGAAGAGAGACAAAGATGATTAGGGGACTAGAGGCAAAAACTTATGAAGAACGATTGCAGGAACTGGGTATGACTTGTTTAATGAAAAGAAAGATCAGGGGAGACATGATAGCAGTGTTCCAATATCTCAGGGGTTGCCACAAAGAAGAAGGAGTCAACCTATTCTCCAAAGCACCTGAGGGTAGAATAAGAAGCAATGGGTCTAAACTAATCAAGGAGAGAAGCAACTTAGAACTAAGGAGAAATTTCCCGACAGTCAGAATGGTTGATCAGTTGAACAGCTTGCTTCCAGAAGTTGTGAATGCCCCCACACTGGAAATTTTTAGGCAGATGTTGGATAACCATCTGTTTGAAGTAGTGTAGGGTTTCCTGCCTAAGCAGAGAATTGGACTAGAAGACCTCCGAGGTCCCTTCCAACTTTATTATTATTATTATTATTGTTGTTGTTGTTGTTGTTATTAATATTATTATTATTATTATTATTATTATCATTATTATAAATGTGAGATGTGTTGTTGTTTGATTTCAAAATCCTTGAATGTATTAGGATGGTATTGTTGAATGGTATTATTGCAATGACAAATAATAAAGGTGATATCAGTCACCCTAATACTCCTATGGACTAAAACAGTTTTTTTTTCCCCAGGCAGGCACCTAAGACATATGTACAGTATATAGATGCCAGTTTTTTACAAAATATATAGCAGTGACTTCATCTGCAGGGATATGGGTTATCCGATGTATTTTCAACTTCATATACATTAGACATGTAGCCATAATAATTAAATGGCCCATCAATATTTCAGCAACATGCAGAATATTTAACAATTCAAGATATACTTGTGGTTCATTTGAAAAATATGCAACATCTGAACAGGAATGCAGTTCTTAGGACTGATAGTATCATAATGTATTTGGCACCATTGTTTCATTTCTAATCAAGATCTGAGTTGCCCCTCAAAGCTTAATCTGAAACATCATTCTCAGTTTTTTCCTCTCCCAAAGCTAAGTTGTAAAAAATAAATCAAAAATCAGGAATCACTGTTTCTTTGCTCCAAACACAGATTAAAGCATTCTTTTCTTTTAAAGAAGCACATAGATGTCAGTACTGAATAAATCAGCCACTTTACAACCTAATACTCTTCAAATGTAGTAGATTACAATTACTGTAGCCTAATTTCCAATCAGCAGGACTGCTGGCCTTTGCCAAGAAATTCTAGGAACATAGGTTAAATGCATCTAGAGCAGTGTTTTTCAACCAGTGTGCCGCGGCACACTAGTGTGCCGTGAGACATGGTCAGGTGTGCCGCGAAGCTCCAAGAGAGAAAGAAAACAAGAGAGAGAGAAAGAAAGAGAGAGAAAGAAAGAAAACAAGAGAAAGAAAGAGAGAGAGAGAAAGAAAACAAGAGAAAGAAAGAGAGAGAGAGAAAGAAAGCAAGAGGGAGAGAGAAAGAAAGAGAAAGAGAGAAAAAAGAAAGGAAGCAAGAGAGAAAAAGAAAACAGGAGAGAAAGAAAGAGAGAGAAAGAAAAAGAGAGAGAAAGAGAGAGAGAGAGAGAAAAGAGAATGAGAGAGAAAGAAAGCAAGAGAGAGAAAGAACAAGAGAGAGAGCAAGAAAGAGAGAGAGAGAGGAAGGGATGATGGGAGAGAGAAAGACATAGAGGGAGGGAGGGAGGGAGGGAGAAAGAGAGCAAAAAAGAGAGGAAGGAAGGAAGAGAGAAAGAAAGAGGGATGGAGAGAGAGAAAAAAGAAGGAGGGAGAGAGAAATTGAGCGAAAGGGAGGAAGAGAGAGAAAAAAATTTTGTCCAAACTTTTTTTAGCCCCCCCCCCCCCAATGTGCCCCAGGGTTTTGTAAATGTAAAAAATGTACCATGGCTCAAAAAAGGTTGAAAATCACTGATCTAGAGAACGGGATTAAGAAAAGTTAGAATTCTCACCTAAGAAGTAGATTACAGTGCTGGGAGAGGGGTGCTTTCAGTTCAATTGTGTTTTTCAAACGTAGTTTTCCTTTTTGCTCTGTGAGCCAAATCTGAGGGCATGCAATTAATTGCCCTATGTCATCAGCAGTGCACAAGCATGCACCGGCCAGCTGATTTTCAGCCTTGGGAAAGGCTGTTTTAGCCTTCCCCAGGCTTCAGGATGCTTCCCTAAAACCTCAAGAGTGCGAAAAATGGCCCAATGGGCAAACCGGAAGTCCATTTTTTCTGAACTTCTGGTTTGTCAGTTGGGCCATTTTTGGCACTCCTGAGATTTCAGGGAAGCCTGAGAGCGAAAAATGGCTCAACGAGGGGCACCTGCCCAGCGTGGCATGGGTGGGGAGGTTATATGCTGGCACGTGCATGCAAACTTCGATTTTTAGCACACAAGAAAAAAAAGGTTTGCCCAGGCAAGGGTTCCCTGTCACCACCACTACCGATGCAGTTGCGTGCATAACTCCACATGACCAGTGGGCAGGTGGGCGTGTCTGCACTAGATTTGGTTTCTGTGCGTGTGCAGGAAGCAAAATCTCACACTAGGATGCTCACGCAAGAGAGATTTCACTGATTTTGGCGGGGGAGGGGTTGCTCTTGCACATGTGCAAAAGCAAAGAAATCAGCAAAAATTGGTGAAATCTCACACATGCGAGGGTCAAATCTTGCACGGGTGCACTATAGAGTGGCTCGTACTGGTAAGAACCCAATACTGGGTTTGCCATTACTGACATAGCTTCTTAGAGCAGAGAGAAAACGATTGGGTCATCCAGCTAGCTTCTTGTCAAGGCTGGATTCGAACTCACAGTCCCCCAGTTTCTAGCCTGATGTCTTAGGTACTACATGATAGATTAAATACAGAAGTCAGAGATAAGGTTAACAGCTTGAAACAAGTTGCAAATTATATGCAGAGTTCAATAAAATAGAATATTAAAACAGAAGCAGATTCTTTTTGTAGAGAAGAGGCTAAAATATGGTACTAAGAATATATCCAGCAATGTCGCCTGGTGGGACCCAGGGGAAGATCCTTCTCTGTGGCGGCCCCGGCCCTCTGGAACCCACCCCCCCCCAGAGATTAGAACTGCCCCCATCCTCCTTGCCTTTCGTAAATAACTTAAAACCCACCTCTGCCACCAGGCATGGGGGAATTGAGATCCTCTTTCCCCCTAGGCCTTTACAATTCTATGCATGGTATGTCTGTATGTATGTTTGGTTTTTATATTAATGGATTTTTAATCATTTCTAATACCAAATTACTATTGTACACTGTTTTATTGTCGCTGTTAGCCGCCCCGAATCTCCGGAGAGGGGCGGCATACAAATCCAATAAATAAATAAATAAATTATATATTTTAACCATACAAATATTGCATCCAGCGTTTACTCCACTATAGAAGTATATTCTGTCTGATAATTCTTCATTTAAATATGAAGTAAACTCAACAGTTAAGAAACTCAAATCCTCTGCAAATCTGCTCTCTGTATAAAGTATGTAAAAAGAGATGTAAAAGGGGAATATAAAGTATGTGAAAAAGCATAGAAAAAGCACAAGACATTGCATTTAAAGCAATATGGATAAGATTCTACCACAATTCCCTGCAGACAGGAATATTTTACAAACTGCAGCTTTCCAGTACATGTTTCATTGTAATGAAAAAAAATATGCATAATCCTACCTTTTGAAAGTTTACAAATATATTATTTTTATTATTAAAGTGAAATTTACTTTTCAAAATTCATTTTTGAATTGGATCAATACATTATTTAAATCTATTTTATTCAAAATTCCAGATAATTAAAAAGACTTCAAGAACATTTGTGAAGACAAAAAATATTAAACATATATATATTGCTACAAAACAGTTTTCAGTGTTAAAATTTGTCAATTTGGGTTTTTCTTTTAATTATATCCTTTCACCTAACGAAGCAAAAATTATTGTGACAGCATGCATGCTTTTCTATGCTCAACTAGTTCAGGGAACATATATTGAAATAATCAAATAGCCCAACTTCCTACACAAGATTTTTCTGGTCCATATCATAACCACTTTGATGCTAGCATCATCTCTTATCACATTTATCTAAGATTATTTCTCAACCATTTTAGAAGTTGCTAAATCTACATTTGAGTATCCCCGTAACTTATCATTTAGCAGTACAGGGTCATATTCATTTAATTAAGCAGTTTTGTTATTTGAACTTCTTAAAGTATCTTGGGGGATGCTTGTGTGAGAGTGTCTGAGTTGTTGTTGTAGTAGTAGTTTTATTCTTTTTAATCCACTTTCTTGATTCTGTGTAATTTGCAGATAAATTTCTTTACTTGTTTCTTGATCTATGCAACTTTGGCATGGAAATGTGTTTAGTCTTAGTCACTGACCTCAATAAAGGTTATATCATGCACATTGTATCATGTCTCAAGGACAGAAGAGGGGCTGGACTAAGGAACAGATGATTTCAAAGTAAAAGTGTTCGGAAACTTCAGATCGTGCAGAATGCAGCTGCAAGAGCAATCATGGGCTTCCCTAAATATGTCCATATTACACCAACACTCCGCAGTCTGCATTGGTTGCCGATCAGTTTCCGGTCACAATTCAAAGTGTTGGTTATGACCTATAAAGCCCTTCATGGCATTGGACCAGAATATCTCCCGGACCGCCTTCTGCCGCACGAATCCCAGCGACCAGTTAGGTCCCACAGAGTTGGCCTTCTCCGGGTCCTGTCGACTAAACAATGTCATTTGGTGGGACCCAGGGGAAGAGCCTTCTCTGTGGCGGCCCCGACCCTCTGGAACCAACTCCCCCCAGAGATCAGAATTGCCCCCACCCTCCTCGCCTTTCGCAAGCTCCTTAAAACCCACCTCTGTCGTCAGGCATGGGGGAACTGAGATATGCCCTTCCCCCTAGGCCTATACAATTTATGCATGGTATGTTTGTGTGTATGTTTGGTTTTTTAAATTAGGGTTTTTTTAAATTATTTTAAATATTAGATTTGTTATATGTTGTTTCACTATTGTTGTTAGCCGCCCCGAGTCTGCGGAGAGGGGCAGCATACAAATCAAATCAAATCAAATCAAATCAAATCAAATCTAAATAAATAAATAAATAAACAAACAAATAAATAAATAAAAAGTACTTCATCACTGTCATGTCTGCTACACAACACCTCCAAAAGAGTTTGGGACAATATTTCACAGCCTTCACTTCTGCCCGCCTTAAGCTGCTGAAAACAAGGAGCAAATCACATTTTGTAGAACTACTGTGTAATGTCATCATGCTGGAGCTAATTATAGTGATAAAATATGCGGACCCAAAGAGGGTGCCCTTATACCTTCTAACTGGGTTTCAGTCTCTGCTAGAAGAGTCTTCGGAGAGGGGTGGCATACAAATCTAATAAATTATTATTGTTGTTGTTGTTGTTGTTATTATTATTATTATGGCAATTATGGCAATTATGAAATTTTTGATTACTGGAAATTTCAAATAAGTATTCTTGATGCAAAAATGCAGAAGTCTTACACCCTCAGAAATTTTGCACTTGGTTGAGTCCTTGTTTGAAGCTGTTTTCATTTCAGTCAAGAGGAAGAAGCTAATAAGAGCCACATGCAAAACTGCAAAAGGGACTTGATGAAGGTTTACTCCCCCACCTATGAAAAATACAACTTTTTGGTTACGAAAATTAAAAAGGCTTCCTACCTTAGTGGATAAAGTTCATGACTTTTCGCCGTCAAAAACCTGGGAAACTTTGTATTCTCTATCCTGATACATTTTTCCAAGCAAGCAAGATCCACAAAATTGTGTATGGCTTAGAAAACCATACAAATTCTGAGCTAATATGTTGTTTATTAAAAATGTGTTCCTAAAAACCCATTCCTAAACTGATTTCCTTACCTTTCTAAAGAAACACTCCAATTCAAAATCCGTTTAGATCATTACCTGTACAATATATGAAGTGGTTTACTGTTTACTATTAACCAGACAGTGCAGCTCACAAACCTGTGCAACTTGAAAAAATATTCTCCTTTCAGCAACACCTATTATTAAATTTCAATCATGGATACAGAGTAGGTTAGCATTCAATTCCTGACATTTTTAAAGAAAAAAGAGGGATCCTTTGAGTGGTTTCCAGGGCTAAATGCATCCCTGCCACAAGAGGGCGCAGCAGCAGTACCTGATAAGAAATGAAAAATTATATCCAATGCTAAAATTGGATATGATATAAAATCATATAAAATCTGCCTTGGAGTTTCAGGTAGAGGGGGGAATGTATTATCCACTCTCATAGTTTATCTACTAGTACTATGTACTGTCTCTTTCATAGAGGCATAAAAAGGACTGTATTGCATTAGCAGCCAAAATTCTACAACTTCCAAAGTTCCAATCTATACTGTGCATATTGTTCAAGTACAGTGGTATCTCTGCTTAAGAACTTAATTCGTTCTGTGACCAGGTTCTTAAGTAGAAATGTTCTTAAGAAGAAGCAATTTTTCCCATAGGAATCAATGTAAAAGCAAATAATGTGTGCAAACCCATTAGGAAAGAAATAAAAGCTCGGAATTTGGGTGGGAAGAGGAGGAGGAAGAAGAGGAGGAGGACAGTCACTGCCGAAGGAAAAAGGTGAGGTGAGGTGAATAAAAAAAAACCAAAACTTTAAGGCTTAAAAAAAAAAGAGGGACTCAGGTGGCGAGGAGGAGCACACGTCTCCAATACACCCGGAGCGGAGCTGCCTCCCATACACTAGGCCAGAGAGAGAAACCCAGGCGGGTGAGAGGGGGCAACCTCCCGCTCCTTTGACCCAAAGGCAGTGGCTGCTGCTGCTGCTACCTCTTCCTTTGCATGCTGAAGGGCTCCCCTCTCCTCTCGCTCGCTTGCTTTGTAGCCGACGCCTTTCCTTTGCTGTGGTGACTCCTCGGTTTGGCTGAAGCTGAGTTGATCCCGCTGGGGTGAAGTGCCCTCTTTTGCCTTTCTGCACCCAGACACTCTAGGAGGCAACCCTGCACTGGGTGTATGGGAGGCAGCATGAGGGAGTCACCATAGCGAAGTTCTTTATTCCCTCTCCAAGCACCCAGAGAAAGAAAAACGCTCTGTTTGCTCTAGGCTGCCCAGAGCAAGGGGAGGGTTTCTTTTCTCTGGGCTCTGGCAGTGGTTTATTCCTTCTCCAAGCACCCAGAGAAAGGAAAATGCTCTGTTTGCTCTAGGCTGCCCAGAGCAAAGGGAGGGTTTCTTTTCTCTGGGCCCTGGCAGTGGTTTATTCCCTCTCCAAGCACCCAGAGAAAGGAAAATGCTCTGTTTGCTCTAGGCTGCCCAGAGCAAAGGGAGGGTTTCTTTTCTTGGGGCTCTGGCAGAGGTTTATTCCTTCTCCAAGCACCCAGAGAAAGGAAAATGCTCTGTTTGCTCTAGGCTGCCCAGAGCAAAGGGAGGGTTTCTTTTCTCTGGGCTCTGGCAGAGGCTTATTCCTTCTCCAAGCGCCCAGAGAAAGGAAAATGCTTCGTTTCCTCTAGACCAGTTATTTTCAACCTTTTTTGAACCGCGGCACATTTTTTACATTTACAAAATCCTGGGGCACACCACCAACCAAAATGACACAAAACGACACTCTAAGACACTCTCCTCTCTTTTTCCATCCCTGTCTCTCCCCCCTCTTGTGTGTGTGTGTGTGTGTATATACATACTTTTGAACCATTTCCCAAAACAGGTGAGGGCTGGGGGGTTTTCTCTCTTATTTTTTGGGTGTTTTTTATCATATGCTTTAAATCAAGAGTCACTTCTCTCTCTCTCTTTTGTTTCTCTCTCTTTCCTCTCATTCTCTGCCTCAATCCTTTTCTCATTTCTCTTTTCTCCTCCCCTTTTTGCTCATTTCTCTCTCTCTCCCTTCCTCTCCTTTTCTCTCTCTCTCTCTTTCTCTCTCTCTCTCTCTCAGCAAAAAGTTGTGAGACCAGAACCTGAGCTTCCTTCTTCGCGGCACACCTGACCATGTCTCGTGGCACACTAGTGTGCCACGGCACACTGGTTGAAAAACACTGCTCTAGACTACCAAAGCCTCCTTAAGCACCACCAAAAGGCTTCTCTGGCAGCCCAGAAAAGCCCGAGATGGCTGGGATTAAAGGGGGAATGGCAGGAAACTGGCCGGGCCTTCCTGCCGCTCTCAAATTTCCTGGGAAATTTTTCTGGGCTCCGGTTCTTAAGAAGAGGCAAAAAAAATCTTGAACACCCAGTTCTTATCTAGAAAAGTTCTTAAGTAGAGGCATTCTTAGGTTGAGGTACCACTGTATATGAATAAGTAAATACATACCATGGAGTTTGGATTTTTATTAGAAATTGCATTCAACAATCACCTTTTCCCAATCCTTTGTGCACAATACACACAAAAGCAAAAATATCCCTGCTTATGAAATTATACCTAGTTAGCAATGTATAACACATGGGTACAAAATGATCTATCCTGAACAACAGAAGCACATTAGTTGGTAGAAGGCACCATCTACCTATTAGGACTACACACCAAAAAAATCGAATAAAAAAAACTAATTAAAAAAATAACTTCATCCTATATGGGCTTTGCAGAAGCGTCCCGGGAGGGTGGAGCCTCCCACCATCACCACCACCGGTACATAGAAGCAGGCTGAATTGGGAACAATTCTGATGGTGTCATATATTTTCCATGAGTTTGGAAATAAAATTGAACGGGTCCAAAGATGGGCTACAAAAATGGTGGAAGGTCTTAAGCATAAAACGTATCAGGAAAGACTTAATGCACTCAATCTGTATAGTCTGGAGGACAGAAGGAAAAGGGGGGACATGATCGAAACATTTAAATATGTTAAAGGGTTAAATAAGGTTCAGGAGGGAAGTGTTTTTAATAGGAAAGTGAACACAAGAACAAGGGGACACAATCTGAGGTTAGTTGGGGGAAAGATCAGAAGCAACGTGAGAAAATAGTATTTTACTGAAAGAGTAGTAGATGCTTGGAACAAACTTCCAGCAGACATGGTCAGTAAATCCACAGTAACTGAATTTAAACATGCCTGGGATAAACATATATCCATCCTAAGATAAAATACAGAAAATAGTATAAAGGCAGACTAGATGGACCAGGAGTCTTTTTCTGCCGTCAATCTTCTATGTTTCTATGTTTCAGTTTAGTTTTCCATGAGGAAACAGGTAATGGGAATAAAATCTGTACATCAGAAATAAAGTATCTTCTTGGTGGTTCATATCTACCTTCAACAATTAGCTTTTCTACAGTTATAGACTGCACTCACTGTATCAGAGAGAGAGAGAGAGTGTGTGTGTGTGTGTGTGAGTGTGTGTGCATGCATCTATTAAGAATCAGTCCACGTAGCATAAATACATGAATGAAATTTAAATTTAGGCTTCAGTACTTAGACATTGCCAAGTAATTTTATTTGTTCACTGGCTCCTATTTTCCTGCTATACCTTCTTCTGATCTATAACTGCTTTTCCACAATAATTATTCCTCTTAGTCAACCTGACTAAACACAGGAAGAGGCTATTACCAACCTGCTTTGTTTATGAATGGATCTGGAGATCTACTGTTAGAAGAAGAATGCTGGATTATAGGGAATTTAATCTGATACATAGGATTTCCAAGCAACACTGAAATGGTTCTTCTGTTTGAATGAATGAATGAATGAATGAATGAATGAATGAATGAATGAATGAATGAATGAATGAACGAACGAACGAATGAATGAATGAATGAATGAATGATCAATTGATCAAATGCCCTCAAGTGTGTGTCAACTCTTAGCAATCTCATTGGCAAATTTTCTGCTTGGTTCCTAACCTGGATTTCCAGGTTGTCTAATGGTTCCCCGAAAATGTTACTAATACAACTTGAATTGGTGCCTTTCTTCAAGTAACTCGATAATCTATGAAATTCATTCATCCTGAGGGTATATCTACTATCTGAAAAACATGTCTATTTCTGGAAAATATTTAAATTATGGTCACTACATTAATACGTTGGATTGCATTTTCCAAAAGAAGTGAAGAACAGATTACAACAATTAATTCTACATTTTTCCATCAGTCTAGAACACTGTTTTTCAACCAGGGTTCCGCAGAACCCAAGGGATCTCCAGAGAGAGGCGGCATACAAGTCTAATAAATAATAATAATAATAAAATAATACCTAATCTAGTTTACACTAATATCATATCTTGTAGATCTCTATATCTTCCTGCTCTTGCAAACTATCCTTGATTCCACCATATCAATAAAGATTACCACATCATATATTGACTTTTCTTCTTCTTCCTCTCTCTTCTTTCTAAGGATCTGATCAACTCCACCGGACTGGACATTTTTCAGTCTTCCCCTACTTCTCAACTTAGCTCTTTCTTCATATACTTGTTTCAGTCATTCCTCAATCTTAGCTCTATATGACCATGTGAACTTAAAATACTTATTTTGTCTTGATCGCTCACTTTTTATTCAATCCATATTTAGTTCTCTACAACTCATCCCTGTTTCTTCGCATTTTGCCACATAAATAATCCATTTTCACTACAGTGGTACTCAACTGCTTTGAAACTCAATGCAAGCTTGGTACTCAATGCATTCAATGCAAATTTTATTAACAATGCAAACATTTTGTCCTGATACTCGTCGTTTGTTTGGTATGCAATGCACAAGCTAGAACTTGTCAGTGTTGTCTACATTGTGATTCACTAAGATTATTCCTTATAGAAATTGTTTTTTGTAATTTTTTGTAATTTTTGGTATTCGTTCCGCCTCCAGGAACTAATTAACAATCAGTACCAAGATGCTACTGGACATTCAACTTTTCTGTTTCTCCTCTCATATGCAACTCTCACTTTCATAGAGCAGAGTGGGCCAAAACATGCTTTTACAGTCATTTTTGCTTTTTTTTTTTTTTGACAAACATTCGTTATTTAGCAGAGATTATATATTACCAACTACTATTCTACCTGTACATGCCCATCTTTCTCCCTATCTTTAAAAAAATATTATATTAAGGTATGCAAATTCACCTATTTGATCTAGTTTTTTACCAGGTATATATAACTTTTATTTGTCCGCTTCAATTTCCTTGTCAAATATATTTACCTTGGTCTTTGATTCTTTTAATTTTCAAATCCATCTTCTGTTCTATATTTTACATTGTATCTAATAACTGCTGAAAACCATTTAGCTTTCAATATCATCTGCATAGAAAAGTACATATGCATTCCCATCCCCAACCAGCACATCAAAAATTCATTATAAGCATTCCTTATACATTTATTCATAAATATGTTGAACAAGCAAGGGAGCATTACAGATCTTTGTCTTACTCTCTAATCAATCCTGAACCATTTCTTAAGCATCCCATTAATTCTCACACATGTTTTACTTCTATCATATACATTCACCTCATTCTGCAAGCAGATTTCAATTCCATATCCCATAACTCAGGTAATATTAATTTGATACTACTTTTTATCTGAATCAACAAAGTAAGAATAAAAATTATGTCTCCCATTGAAACATTTCCCATTGACCAAAGTCTACATTTCATGCTCTCTCTGTCCCCAATAAAACCATGCTGTTATTCCCATATTTTCCATTGGTCTCCATTCTATTTATTTTTATTTATTCATTTGTCCAATACACAAATACATAGGAAGAAAATAGACATGTGGTAATATATATAAGGGTAAAAGTGAACTTAGAGGAGACGATATATGAAAGGGAGAGAATATATATGATAGGTGAAAGAGAGGAAAGACAATTGGACAGGGGACAAAAGGCACACCAGTGCACTTATGTATGCCCCTTACTGGCCTCTTAGGAACCTGGAGAGGTCAATCGTGGAGAGACTAAGGGAGAAATGTTGGGGGTTAGGGGTTGACACAATTGAGTCCGGTAATGAGTTCCACGCTTCGATAACTCGATTGTTGAAATCATATTTTTTACAGTCAAGTTTGGAGCGGTTCGTATTAAGTTTGAATCTGTTGCGTGCTCTTGTGTTATTGCGGTTGAAGCTGAAGTAGTCATTGACTGGTAGGACGTTTCAGCATATGATCTTGTGGGCAATACTCAAATCGTGTTTTAGGCGCCGTAGTTCTAGGCTTTCTAGGCCCAGGACTGTTAGTCTATTTTCGTAGGATATTCTGTTTCGAGTGGAGGAGTAAAGGGCTCTTCTGGTGAAATATCTTTGGACATTTTCAAGGGTGTTGATGTCTGAGATGTGGTATGGGTTCCAAACAGATGAGCAGTAGTCTAGGATGGGCCTGGCAAAAGTTTTGTAGGCTCTTGTGAGTAGTGTGAGATTGCCTGAGCAGAAGCTGCGTAGGATCAGATTACTAAGCTTGGATAAAATCAACTGCAGTGCTATTATTATGTCATGATCATGATCGTATATCCTTTGTTCTTCAGTGTAGGATTTATATAGAGAACAGACTGTCTATTTCTGTCTGTCTGGAGTTCATTGCAACTTGATCCAAACCTACTATTCTATTTACAGAGGAAGCTGAGATCAGCAAGGCTCCCTGCCAAAAGTGATGATGTGACCTTAAAACAGTGTTTCTCAACCTTGGAAACTTCCAGATGCATGGACATCAATTCCCAGAATGCCCCAGCCAACCATGCTAGCTGGGGAATTCTGGGATTCGAAGTCAACACATCTGAAAGTTGCCAGGGTCAAGAAACTCTACCTTAAAAGATTCCAGCTTTTTAGTGAAAGCTCAGTCCTAGTGCCCTGTTAACCATGGATAGTTTCCTGCAACTCTACAAAAAGGAACTCTTTTTTAAAAAAAAAGTCTGGTGGACATACAGGATAAAAGAGAGGGGAGATAGAATGAGATTCCTTTCAAACTTCTTACAGAAACGTCTTACATTGTGGAACAAAGCTATAAATAATCCTGTTTAATACTTCATTTCCCAGAATGCAAAGGGTTTGGGAAGAAGCTCTGAAAGTGTTGTGAAAAGTGTTTTCAAGAGAAAGGAGGGGCAAACCAATGTTGCAACTCTATAAAAAAATAAAACAGTGTTTTACAAAATAATGAGTATTTCATTCTTTGACTATGCAGGACGGGAACAAAGAATTGCTTTTTTCCTTTTATTCTTTAGCAGAGGAAACCTGAAGAATTGAGGAGTGGTAGTACTTTGTCTAGGGCTCAGGAAGGTATTCTCCAGAATCCCTCTAGCAACACTATTCTACTTGCCACTGTGGTCGTTCAAGTCCTGTAGCAGTGATGGCAAACCTTTTTTTCCTCGGGTGCTGAAAGAGCATGTGTGTGTGCTAATACGCATGTGGAAGTGCCCACATCCATAATTCAATACCAGGGGAGGGCAAAAATAGCTCCCCCTCCCCCGGAGGCTCTCTAGAGGCTAGAAACAGCCTGTTTCCCAACTTCTGGTGTTTTGCCCTCCCAGGGTCCAAAAGCTTCCCTGGAGCCAGGGGAGGGTAAAAACTCTCCTCCCCTTCTCCCCGAGGGTCTCTGGAAGCCGAAAACACCCTCCCAGAGCCTCTGTGTGAGCCAACAATCAACTGGCTGGCACACACATGCATGTTGGAGATGAGCTAGGGCAACGGCTCATGTGCCATCAGATATGGCTCCGTGTGCCGCCTGTGGCACCCGTGCCATAAGTTCACCATCACTGTCCTATACTCTCTAGACAAATAGTTATTTGGGGAAATAAAGTTTAGGACTTCTATATCTGGGCTGCAAAACCCCGTATGATCACTAGATGATAGCAAAGGAAAGTAATTATTTGCTGCCTGCTATTGATCATATGGATTTTCGCAGCGGAGATACTGTCGACTTAATAAAATGAGACTTCGCTGCTTTTTTTTCCTGTTTAGCAAAGCCTACCAAGGTTTATGTAGTCCAACTTGTTTAATATTTCAATGAGATTTTTCCCTTTCAAGGAATTTGTTTTCAATATTACAATTAACAATATTTGAAAATCACTGTACCTTGGAAAATTAAATTGGCTGGGATCATAATGTGTATTATTTTAATAACCTGACTTATGCGAAATACCAAACTGAAACTAAAGATATAACATTAGATAAAACAATAGAGGAGCCAATTAGATTTGTAGAAATGAGAAAATTGTGCCTGCCAGCTCTTTATGTTATCCTCAGAGTTCTTAGAGTGGTCTGTAGGAAGTATAGAGTAACAAAGATTTGACCGGTCTCAATATTTGAATTTCATTGCACGCAATGAAATAACAGACATAGTGTTTTGGTTCCTTAATGTAGATTGAATAGAAATATTAAACCAGACAAATCTGAAAGTATAAGAAAAGAGGTGTCTTTTACTTATGAATGTTGCAATAAACGCTTACTCACTAAATGGGGCTTTAACCTGTTCTCATTTGTCTATACCAGGAGTGTCAAACTCAAGACCTGGGGGCCAGATATGGCCCACAAGGTAGTTAGATCTGGTCCCTGGGCCACCCTGGAAACAGTGAAGAACCAGTCCACATTGCTTCTGCCAGCAAAAATGGGCTCCCTAGTTCCTGAGCCATAGACCTCTGCAACACTCTGCCAGTGAAATCCGTTTTCACTGGCAGAGGGTTGCAGGAGGCCATGACAGTCGAAAATGGAACTCGGGAGCCTGTTTTCTCTGGCAGAGCAGTCAGGCTACCCCAAGCGCTCCCAACAGGAGTGACTTCAAGCTGGCCCCATTAGATTAGATTAGATTTATTGGATTTATATGCCGTCCCTCTCCGCAGACTCGGGACAGCTCACAACAATGGCAAAAAACAATACATAGTGACAAATCTAATATTTACCAATCTAATTACAGTTTTAAGTTAAAAATTCATAAAAGCAATCCCAATATATATAAAAAATAAGCACACAATCAATCAAACACCAAAACAACATGGGCAAGGGGGAGATGTTTCAATTCCCCCATGCCTGATGGCAAAGGTGGGTTTTAAGGAGTTTACGAAAGGCAAGGAGGGTGGGGGCAATCCTAATCTCAGGGGGGAGCTGGTTCCAGAGGGTCAGAGCCACCACAGAGAAGGCTCTTCCCCTAGGTCCAGCCAAATGATATTGTTTAGTCGACGGGACCCGAAGAAGGGCCACTCTGTGGGACCTAACCGGTCACTGGGATTCGTGCGGCAGAAGGCGGTCCCGAAGATATTCTGGTCCGGTGCCATGAAGGGCTTTATAGGTCATAACCAACACTTTGAATTGTGACCGGAAACTGATCGGCAACCAATGCAGACTGTGGAGTGTTGGAATAATATGGGCATACTTAGAGAAGCCCATAATTGCTCTCGCAGCTGCATTCTGCATGATCTGAAGTTTCCGAACACTTTTCAAAGGTAGCCCCATGTAGAGAGCGTTGCAGTAGTCGAGCCTTGAGGTGATCCATCCTATCCATGCCAACTCTGGCCCCCTGAGGTCAAGCACAAACCTGATGCAGCCCTCCATGAAATTGAGTTTGACGCCCAGAAGTCTATACTATAAACTATACTCAGCAGACAGGGGAAATACTGCTATATCTATTGCTCCTGTACTACAGCTAGAGTAAAGAACTGAACTAAGTTGAAAAATTTGCATATTTTTCTAATTAACTAAAATTATGTACTGATGAAGGCTAGAGTCTAATGAGAGGGTAAACTATGAATCAAAAAGGTTATGGCTCCAATTCAAGGTATGAATTTACTCAGTAGCATTCAGGAGATAGTTGCTATTTGTTTTTTTATCTTCAGAAGTTCCAGAATACTGCCCAGGAATTCTAAGTGTCCAGTCTAATATCACCAAAGAATACTGGTATAGTATATTGAAATAACACTCTGCAGAGGTTATTGTTATAAAGTGCATTGCTATAGAAATGCTAAGCATTAATGAAATATAATTCTGAGCATAGAATTCAAAGAGATTACTCTGACATAAAGTAATCCTCAATAGTAGTTGAGCTAAGAATGTATTCACAGAGGGACTAAGGTTGGTCAATTCTTGATGACTGATTACCTACTTAGACTGAAAGTCCTTAGAATAATAATTACTGCCAGTAGCATTTAATTCTTATGCTAAACCTCACTTTGGTCATTAATGGATGAAGATGCACTTGTGAATAGATTTTCATCTGAAGTACTTCTACTGCAGAAGGTGGAACGCCATTAAGGAAATCTAAATACATTTATATTGCAACCACTCTGTTGCTCTCCTCACTAAAGGGCTAGTACCATGGATAAGTGTCAGTGCTTTCACATCTATAGGAATTGACTTTTACTTATATAGTTATAATTAGAATATTCTATTTTATTCATTCACACATATTAATGTACTGAGACAGACACCAAATATTTTCTGCTCTATGATCATAATAAAAGGTTTTGATTTTTTGAAATTTACTAAGAGCCTCATATTTGAAACTTACCAAGAGCCTCATATTAGAACTAATACATGAGTCAAGAGTTTGTTCACTTGTCAATTAAACATTGTAAGTTAAATAATTCTGAGCATGGCTAAAAGCATGTGAATATTTTAAATAATTGAAGGAAATCTATATAATTTTATATAAATAAAAGCTGCTATAGACTGTTTCAAAGAAAGCTAATTGTTCATAATTTTAAAACTCCTGGTTGTTTTGGTATAATAGTTTAAAAAGTTTTTAAATGGAGAAACATTCTTTGTACGCAGACAATCATTGATTAAAATTGGTTCTTCTTCTTTAAAGTTGGTTCACACAGTTTAATCAAAGTTCAGTTGATCAAACTACAAATTAATCTCATTAAAGATTACATCCCAGTGCACACTGATCTAGTTTTATAAAAGACTTAATGAGAATTTGGTTTGTAACAGCCATGCTCTGGAAAAGTCTTTTAAAGGTGGCTTCAGGCAGGTCATGCTGAATGAAACCAACACTGATTAACTTGTGTTGAACAATTCACACATCTAAATTAATCAAATACACACACACACACACAAAGAAATTTCATTGTCTAGCTTCTCACTGTACTACTTTTATATATTTGTTGTATTGTTCTGAATTTTTGGAAAATAAAAAAATGAACAGTACAAGGCTTACATGAATCCCTCCCCCAATTAAACTGATAATGCAAGAAGAATTTGAGGGACTCATATTAACCCAATTACAAAGCAGGTGTTTAACCATGTTGTCATTTCATGAAGTATTGACATAAATTAATATTGCCGATTAAAAAGTCCAAGGCCCAATATTGTAATTTAGAATCTCATCATTCTTCCACTCTATTCTTATTTGAAATTGTAGTAACCATAGATGTCAGAATAGAATAAAATAATATTCTCAAAATTGATAAAAATAATAATTCAAAAGATTTATTCTTTCTTCAACCATTCTGGATACGTTGATTCATAATTTTCCAATGAATTATTTTGTCTACACACACACTTTATTTCTTTGTTTGTTTTTTAAGAAAATCCATTAAAATTAACTCACCTGCAATATGTCATGTCTCTACCTGGGAATTAAATATCAGATAGAGCAATAAAGACTAGAACATGCACTTCCATAGACTATAAGAATGTGATTTTTTTTTTACCTTCCTCTCTTTTGCGTTTGTTGCTTTCAGCACTGGGAGAAGTAATTCCCAGAATTCCACTAATCGAGTAGGAGGAGCCAGCTGAGTCTGTACTTACTGAAGACACCTGCGTCACAGACCCTGTGGAGGCTGTAATTAGAAACAAATGAATCAATAGGCAAACCAACATGGAAAAGTAAGCATGGGTCAACATCTTACAATCATCTCTTTGAGAAGGGAAGAAGAAGGAGGAGGGAGAATGGGACTATTTGCAGTCACTAGAATGTCAGTTTCTACTCCAGTCTCAGCTATAAGCTCTAGATACTATGACCAAAAAAAAGCCCTAAATAAATATGGGCACCACAAAAATAATTCATTTTATCAGCAGTTAAAAATTCTAGAATTTTGCTTCTGGACTATATTAGACAGATAAAGAAGGCCTCGGAATAATTGATGGAAAACTTAGTATTTTGGACCATTTACGATATAGTAGTTAGTTTTTAAAGGTTCAAAATACTTCCTATGCATCATATAATATATCATATCATATCATATCATACAACCACCTTCTAACTTAGAATAGTGTTAGTATATCTGTGTTAAGGTGGAAAATCATTGCCTAAAAACAGATCATGAGGTTATGGCTAAATCAAATTATAAATCCAAATTAAGGATTTGACTCAGGCTACTTATGCTTCCCTCTAGCTCACAATAAATTGATAATTGTAATTTAATTCTTTTCCAGGATAGAAAGGCCATTTGCTTGCAATAAATTAGTCTGAAAAGGAATGCAGTTAGGACAATGTCATCTGGCGGGCCCCAGGGGAAGAGCCTTCTCTGTGGCGGCCCCGGCCCTCTGGAACCAACTCCCCCTGGAGATT
Source organism: Erythrolamprus reginae (assembly GCF_031021105.1). Taxonomy (NCBI): domain Eukaryota; kingdom Metazoa; phylum Chordata; class Lepidosauria; order Squamata; family Dipsadidae; genus Erythrolamprus; species Erythrolamprus reginae. The sequence continues at coordinate 236,044,703 of NC_091951.1, read as the reverse complement.
AGAATTGCCCCCACCCTCCTTGCCTTTCGTAAACTACTTAAGACCCACCTATACTGCCAGGCATGGGGGATTTGAGACATCTTCCCCCAGGCTCATTATAATTTATGTTTGGTATGTATGTGCTGTTTGGTTTTTTAATTATGATAGGGTTTTTAGTTATTTTTAATATTAGATTTGTGCCATTATAATATTGTTTTTATCGTTGTTGTGAGCCGCCCCGAGTCTTCGGAGAGGGGCGGCATACAAATCTAATAAATTGAATTGAATTGAATTGAATTGACTTGGGGCCACACCAGGGGTGAAATATTTTCGGTTTGCTCATGCTTGTCGGTTGTCAAAGAGCCAGTCATTAAGGAAGTATGAGGCTCCGCCCACTCCCTTGGATGCCGCCATTTTGGTTCTTTTACCCTCTGCACATGCACAAAATGCTTTGCGCATGTGCAGAGGGTAAAAGAATCCAAATAGCGCCATCCGGGCATGTGAGTGGCTCTCCGATGACCGACAAGCACAAGCAAAACAGGAGAATTTCACCCCTGGGCCACACAAAAACAAGTGATTTAAACTTAATTTTCAATCTGGATATTCTAGGACACTTGCAGTCTAAAGAGAAAGAGGATTGTAGTAACAATTGTTGCTGCATTTGCATTTTATGTTTAGAATAAAAGAAAATAATGCTTCAGGTCTTGAATATAACAGAATCTCTTAGTCTGCAAATGGCATTTCTAACAAAAGGCAAAACACATAAATAACTAACATTCTTTTGTCCTTCAATAATATCCAAAATCTTCCCTGCTGGAGTAGACAACTCAGTCTGCCAAATGATACAACTCGCCTGGTTCAGTACTGAGTTAATTTGATTTCGTTGGAACTCTTGGAGCAAAATACACACTGAAATTGGAATTAAGTATGCAGAGTGCATATCAGTGCCATCCATTGTTGGTTTTATGGCTAATAAAGAACCAATTTAATTTATTTAAGAAGTTATATGTATTCTATGTAATTAGACTTCACAAATTCAGAAGTCAAACATGATTCAAAATCAGGAACCTTGGATAAGTGATTTCTCTGCCCGCTCCATTCCCCTCTCAGTCTATTCACAAAAACATCACCTACATCATTCAGCAGCTTCCCATCTTGAGAAGCCTTAGAGGGGCAGCAAAGAAGGTAGAAAGGACACGTCAGGTGGATTAGAGCAGTGTTTTTCAACCAGTGTGCCGCGGCACACTAGTGTGCCGCGAGACATGGTCAGGTGTGCCACGAAGCTCAGAGAGAAAGAAAGGAAGAGAGAGAGAGAAAGAAAGAGAGAAAGGAAGCAAGAGAGAGAAAGAAAGAAAGCAAGAGAGAGAAAGAGTGAGCGAGCGAGAAAGAGAACAAGAGAGAGAAAGCAAGAGAGAGAGAGAAAGAAAACAAGAAAAAGCAAGAGAGAAAGAGAGAGAGAGCAAGAGAGAGAGAAAGCAACAGAGAGAAAGAGAAAGAGAGGGAGGGAAGGAGAGAGAGAGAAAGACATAGAGGGAGGTAGGAAGGGAGAGAGAAAGAGAGCAAAAAAGAGAGGAAGGAAGGAAGAGAAAGAAAGAGGGATGGAGAGAGAGAGAAAGAAAGAGGGAGAAAGAGGGAGAGAGAAATAGAGCGAAAGGGAGGAAGAGAGAGAGAGAGAATTTTTTGTCCAAACTTTTTTTATCAGCCCCCCCTCCCCCCCCCCCCCGCTCAATGTGCCCCAGGGTTTCGTAAATGTAAAAAATGTGCCACGGCTCAAGAAAGGTTGAAAATCACTGGATTAGAGTGCTCTCTGCAGAACTCATGGAGTGGGGAAATGCATATTTAATTTTTAAATGTTTCTTATTTAAATAATTGGCATGGCTATCCAACCTGAACAATGTGACTTTAGGCAGCGGACAGAAGTATCCAAACAAAAACAATATATCTAATAAAGTCAATAGCAGGCAATTTGGCACACATTCATACCCTCTCCTGTTGGGCACTACTCCTTCCAGCCCCCAACTCAAGGGAACACACTTAGCCAACAGGATCAGGTGCAATGCGAAGGGCATGAATGGGCTACCACTGCAATAGTGCAATGTATGATATTCACTAAAGATCCTAAAATTGAACAGAAGTGAGAGAGACCATTACAAATGAATAGATTGAAGATTTCTTCTCTACGGACCCATCCATATCTTGAGCTGAAATAACTGCAATTAAACCCATTTCAGTTTTTGAAATCAGTGAGATTATTCTGGAATGCATTTCCCTCCGTTCTGTTTTAAGGACTGTTTATCTTTAAAACAATGCCTGCAACTTAATAAACTTGTTTTAAAATCCAAATGAAATTTACTGTAATTCATTTCTTTCTCTTTACAGATGATTTTTTTTTTGTAAAGGCAATACAAAGTATTACTATGGTAATCTGTTTTTAAAAATGTGTTCAGTTGAGGTATGTTGATTCCTCTTCTCTGGTTCAGCAAGAGCATATCGGCTTGAATATATTATGTAAGTAACTTCAAATTAGCTGAGTTTATTTTAAGCAGTTCTATTTCTGTGGCAGGGACTCTGCCAAAAAAAAAACAACCCCAATAAAGTCTATTACTTTTCAATGGCTAGCGTTTGATGGTATGCATCTGAATTAGGTTAAAAAAAGAGAGAGAGAGAGAGAGAGAGAAATAAAGTTTTCAAAGTTTTGCTACCTCTTCACTGAAAATTGCAAGTGCACAAAGAATTATGGAAGGCTTGGTTGATAGAAGGAAAAAAAGCACATTCAAAACTACTTACTGACTAATGGTGCAGAAAATGTTATGAAGAACTATCCTTTTCTTGATTTATTACTTTAATTATCTGACATTCTATAGACCCCCATTAGTCGGATGATTTTTTTTTTTTTTGGTTTAGATTTCAATTTTCTGTCTCATGGTGAAAGCTATTTATCATAATAATCAGTAAAATTCAAAACCTTTTAGCAGTATTTATAAAATTCATTTACCATGTTCAGCCCTTGGAGAATGATAAAGAAGGTGCATTAGTACGTGTGCTGAACTGTTTTATGCAGAATTTTCTGGCCATACGAGTGATTAAAAGTTCCTTAGAATGAATACATACACACACACACACACACATATACACACATAATTTCCATTACCTATGCTATGACTCGAGGCTGGGACTTGCTGGTTAGGTGGTTGCTGCACCTTTGTCCGAATAATCCTGCATAATAGACAAAGTCCTACTTACAATTATATAAATAACAACAGAGAACGACTTATTTATGCAACATAATTAATGCAATAATGAATGTCCAAGCATATTAGTCCAGTTCATTACTGTGGTATATCCCAGATAGCATTACAGTGAACAACATCTGAAATTTTTGCATAAAAAAGAGATGATATTTACAAAATTAAGCATGTATTGAACACATTTTCAGAAGAAGGGCAACATTCAGAAAAGGGTGGACAGCCAGAATAGCGTACATATTATTACCCCATCAAGAGGAATTGAAGGAGTGACAATTTAGTAAGTGGACCAACATTAAATACAATATAAACAATAATTGCAAAAACTAATACCTCCATTCCCACTAATCCTTTGGCCAAAGAAAGAAAGCTGTATTTAAATCCCACAGATATTAATCAGATTTCAATTAATTATTATTACCACCAATAATTAGCATGTCATTGGCTTCATGGAACTTAATTATGACTAATGTTATCAAGACTAGGGCAACTGAAATTACTGAACTAGATTTATTAATCTAAAATTAAGACAAAGGAAGCAGGGCCATCCATGGGGAAAAAGTCAAAATCTGCAACATGGCAGGTACAACACTGTGATCTAAGCACAGCCTCTTTTCTCCATGTGTGTAATACTAACACAATTGTTACCTTGCAGATTTTCAGCAACCTTATAGATATTGGTTGAAGGGACTCCTTGTTATCATTAACTAGGTACTTGGTTTTTATTTCCTTCCTTCTGGTCCCATTGGCTCATCACAAAATTGGCCCAAACATTAGCATTATTTCATATAAAGATTTATCTGCTGTTTATTTAAACGTAGAATATTCTTACATTAAACAAATTTATGTACTCCAGCACAAACAAGGGATGTAATTTAACATATTGACACATTTGCAACAATATACATATATTCAATGCACCAAGGTGATTTGACACAAAAATATGTAACCCTTCCCTGGTGCAGAGCTGAAGGGATTGGATACTGTAGCCTAGAGGATAATTCTCTGCCTTACAAGGCAGAGGTTGCAGGTTCAAGTCCCAGTGGGTATGGCTAGCTGATGAGGCCAAAATAAGGCCGAAATAGATCTATCCCAGTCTCCCTTAATTTTCAAATTCAGCAAAAAAAACATGTAACATATACAGGTAGAATTGTCGGCTATCAATAAAATTAACTGCCTTGGAAATGGCCCTGGGTTGGGCCGAGAGGCAAATAGGGAGCTGTGATGTTCCTTCAATACACCAGGGTGATTCGACACAAAAATATGTAACCCTTCTCTGGTGCAGAGCTGAAGGGATTGGATACGTAGCCTAGAGGATAATTCTCTGCCTTACAAGGCAATGTCATATATATATGTTTTCGTAGATATATATATAAAATATTGGTTTTATGTATATTTGGATAGGGAAAATACTAATGTGGAGTAAATCAGGGCATCTGCACAGTAAGTAGATGTATGTATATAGATGTGTATAGGACATCTACAGAGTAAGTAGATGTAATAAGAATAACTACAACAAGACTTGTCATTGATTTCAATAAGTACGAACTGATCTTGACTACCTGAAGTGCTGCCTTCCCAGTTATGAACTTACCCAGTTATCTAAATCAGAAGAAAGCCTGAAGAAGTTGCTCTTGCTCCCAGAATTTTGCATAATAGAAAAGGGCCTTTTCCATTATGCCAGTTCCAATTTAGAGAGGTGCATTTTACCACCTCTTCCACCAATCTACTTGCTAATTGACTCCAATTTTATTGATTCTAATGTTGCAGCTTTTATAAGCTGGCTCAAATTTTTATATAAGCGGAAAGGCAGAATACAAATTCAGTATCTTAAATGAATTAAGTCTTCACTCAACTAACGTGTTATTAATTGCCATAATTCTATTCTATTTTATATTTTATTCTATTCTATACTATTCTATTCTACTCTACACATCTATGCATATAATATGCATGTGCTCCAGTTTAATTTATTCTCTCATTTGTTAGTTTTTCAGACTTAGAATATTCAAGAAAATAATCCCCTTTTTATCGACAACTCAGAAAACAGCCAAAGAAATGTTGGGCTGATCATGAAACTCAATTCGAGATTTTAACTGACAACAGTACAGTATATCATGTCTAAGCCTTCATCTTGAAGTAGATGATGGGATGATTATCGTGATGATTATTTTTATCATGGTGATTTATATGATTTTAATAAAGTAACTGAAAAAATATTACCACAAATTATCTACTTTCCCAGGCTTGCACAATTCACCAGTCTATGTACAACACTGATTATGTCCTTGTTTATCAGAGGACTCACATAAGTTTATTTTCCCAAACATATAGTGTTAAACTATGTATTTAAAACAAAATCTAAAAGCAAGTTTTACATTTAGAGTTAAGCAGTAACTGTTTGCCAAGCACAACCATGTTATTATTGAAAAGGCTCGTGGATGGTGAATTTATGGTTAGTAAATCTAAGACCTTATGGAGAAAACAGTGGGGAATTAGATCACAAACTAAGTCATGATTCAACATGTTAGAATCCCTCAAACTTTTCTAAGTCTGTAATAAAGATAATATGGAACAATGCCATAATAACTAAATATTTAATAAACCTACAAAAAATAGAACTTTATAATAATGCTAAGTTTGGATAAAGGGGAATGTTTGAGGGATTTTAACCTGTTGAATCTGAGTCTGGTTGTTCTCTGCCATACATTTCATTATATCATCAGTGGGTCATCATCACTGATGATGTTACCTAATTTGGGTAATGAAACATCTGCAAGAAAGCAATCACTCTCAGAGAGCACCAAGGAACCTTCAGTGTTACGTTTCCTTATTACTAGCGATACACAGCTTTTTACAGAATTCCTCACATTTACAAGCATACTTTGACACACCACCTTCATTTCAAACCATCTAGTTCTTTAATTCTTATGATTAAAAAAAACAGTCCTGCCACTAAATGACCTTATGGATGTTCAGATTTGGGGGAATATTGAATTTTCTGTGCGTGTTCAAAGGTACATAAACAGAACTCACATATGTGTGAAATGTGACTGTATAAATAAATATCTAGACTATAACAAGAAATGAAACTGTGATCTTGTATAAGCCACTGATTTGCCTCTCCCCTCTCTTGCTGTCTTCATGTCAGTCTACACAGCCATGCCCAGAGAAGGGTAAAAACAGATCAAAGAATAGTAAAGGCATTAAAGCAGTTGTGGGTTACTTTTGGTTCGGCTCAGTTCTACAAGCGGTAGCACAGGTGGTGGGAGGTTCCGCCCACCCACCCAGAACATTTCTACGTATGCATGCGCGAACCAGTAGCAATGGTTTTTAGAACCCACTACTGCACTAAAGCTGGAGGAAAGCCATTTCATGGTCAGTTTCCAGACTACAATTTCCAACCACAATGTCTGGCTATTAAAGACAATTGGTCCAAACCCAAACAACTGCATTATAGTTTGGATGGTATATGCTGGCTCTGTTAAAAAGTGCTATTGTTAACATGTTGTAAGCTGCCCTGAGTCTAAGGAGAAGGGTGGCATAAAAATCAAACAAACAAACAGACAGACAAACAAACAGTCAGACAGACAGACAGACAGACAGACAGACAGGCAGACAGACAGACAGACAGACAGACAAATAAACAAATAAATAAATAAGAATTGTCTGTGACATTTGTCCTTTTAATTATGTCCCTCCACTTATCAAGTCAGAACTCTAAAGCATTCAATCACCAGAGATGATTTCTAATTTTGTTGCCATCCAGAAAATATTTCTTTTCCTTTCCTTGTTAGACCAAAGATATAGGCAAAGGACGAGCTGCACCAGCAATGTGTTTTATAACTCATTGGAATAAAAATAGGACTCAGAGGAAAGAATTGCCAATACTTTACAATACCAAGCCAATACTTCCAACACTATGATTCCAGATACAATTGTCCTCAACTTAAAACAGTTCATTTAGTGACTATTCAAAGTTATAAAAGCATTGAAAAAAGTGATTTATGACCATTTTTCACATTTCCAACCTTCGCAGGATCCCTATGGTCACAGGATTTACATATAAATGTTTGACAACTGGCTCATATTCTTGATGCTTGCAGTGTCCCACGGTCATGCGATCACCGTTTGGGACTTTCGGACAAGTCAATGGGAAAGCCGGATTGACTTAACAGCTGTACTACTAATTTAATAACTCCAGTGATTCACTTAACAAGTGTGTCATGAAAAATTGTAAAATGGGACAAAACTCACTTAACAAATTTATCAATTAGCAACATAATTTCTGGGGTGAATTGTGGTCGTATGTTTAGGACTACGTGTATATGGTTTAGATCAGTGGTTCTCAACCTGGGGGTCAGGACCCCTTTGGGAGTCGATTGACCATTTCACAGAGGTCGCCTAAGACCATGGGAAAAGATAAATTTCACATGGTATTAGGAACTAAAGCTTCTGTTCTGGTGCCTTGGAACATATGTTTACAATCCGACCAATCAGGCATTTACAGTGGGGATCTATCTGACCTTCCTGCCAATCAGCTTGAAGCTTTGTTGGGAGAATTGGGGCTAGACTTATGGTTGGGTGTCACCAGAACATAAGGAACTGTATTATGGGGTTACTGCATTAGAAAGGTTGAGAACCACTGGTTTAGATGATACCATTAATTTTATTGTGCTTTAATTGTCATATGATGTATGAAATAAATATTAAGATTAGCTGCTCATGAACATAATTAAAGTTCCTATGAGCTATAGAAATTATCTTCCTCCCACATGAAGAATCTTTTCCTTGTTGTTTTGTTTGATCCCTCACCTCTTTGTAGCAGATCTGTGAGAGGGAACGCATTACAGAAAAATAATTGGTGAAAATCACTTTCCTCCCTTAGATATTTCATCGGCAGTACTTCTCATGTACATGGTTCCCAGATTCTACATACAATATTTACAGTATTTGTAATTTGCAAATCTGTGTGTGGTGCCATTTGTTCCTCGTACTTAGTTCTGGATGAGATTGCACTATCCCAAATAGACCTGGTACTTCATCTTGACTTGTGACTCCTACTCAATGAGCAGGTCGTAGTCGTGGCCAGGACAGCCTTTGTGCCCATTTATCTGGTGTACCAATTGGTTCTTTCCTTGAGCGCTCAGTCACTCAAATCCTGATCATCCCATACTTGGACTATCGCAATGCACTCTGAAAAGGCTCCCCTTGAAGAGTATTTGGAAGCTACAACTAGTGCCAAATGAAGCCACACAGACAACTGTTGGGTCTCCTAGGGTGGCCGATATTACACTGGTTGCCAGTTTGCTTCCCAATCCAATTCAAGGTGTTGGTTCATATCTTTAAAGACTTCCGTTGCATGGGTCCAGGTTATTGAGATGCTGTCTCATCCCATGGGACTGACCTCTCCATCTCTGCCAGCAGAAAGGCCATGCTGCAGATTCCATGATCCAAGGAACTTTTGTGGGCAGAGTCCAAGAAGAGTTTTTCTGCTGTGGCTCCCACCCTCTGTTACGTCATGCCCCCCAAGGTAAGATGCACAGCTTTTGGTCCTGGATCTGCCAACAGGTCTGAGGTGCCGATGGGGTTGTGTTATTCGGGAGATGGTTAATTTCTTTATCTATCTATCTATCTATCTATCTATCTATCTATCTATCTATCTATCTATCTATTGGACTTTTATGGCGCCCCTCTTTGAGGACACGGGGCGGCTTACAATATATAACATCCTAAATCCAATTAATTTAAATTTATAATCTAAAAAACCCTATGTCTATCTTGCTCCCTTTCCTCCCATCATTGTTAATTTTAACTCAACTTTAGTATTAATATTTCTTGTTTTAATGTTTTAAATGTTTTATCTTATTGTTTTTAATTGATCGTAAGCTATCTAGTGTTGCCTCTCGAATTGCCTCTAAGTGAGATGGAATTTAAGTTTAGTAAATAATAAATAAGAAAATTAATAAAAAGGCCAAAAAAAAAGTCGGAATAGTGGACGTGACAGTATCTGGAAACAGCAAAATAGAAAAGAAAGAAGTGGAGAAGATAACGAGATACAAATAAAAATAGAACACTTGCGACAAAAGAAAGCAGAGGTAGTACCAAATAGTAATAGGGGTCTTGGGTAGAACTCCAAATAGACTAGGGCCACACTTCAACACTATCGGTATTGACAAAATCACCATCAGTCAATTGTAAAAGGCAGCTTTACTCCGAACAGTAAATTTCTGCAACATCTTGCAACAATATCTTTAGTGCCATCAAACATTCAAATCTGCCTATCCCAAGTCCTTGAGACAAACTCAATAAGTGGACCAAAATGCCAAAAAACAGTCTGAACATTTGACTAACTGCACGACAAACCAAAATAATAATAATAATAATAATAATAATAATAATAATAATAATAATGTTGATCCAGATAACATTAGTCCATTGTGCAAGCTAAGCAGATCAAGTTCTATAATTTCCCTGGATCTCACAGCAACCATAACCATCAATTTGTATGCATCGATCCATAATAAAACCATGTGTCTATAAAAATAATAAATATTTATCTTTTCTTCATTGTCTTGTAATTTTATACTCCCCATTCAATGCCTATCACTTTTTTTTCTGCACATGACCAAGTTTTATATTACAAAATATTGGAAGCAAGGATTTCTCTAATTCAAAAATAAAGACATCTTCAAATTGAACTCAATTCCTGGGGACAACATAGATTTATTTTATAAAAGGAAAAAGAAGTAGTGAAGAAGAAGAATATAACAATCAATTACTTAAAGCACCAGGTGTAAATTAAAATTAAGAAAAATCTTACATCAGCATGAGATCTTTATACACAAGAGAATGTATTTGTTGCTTAAAATACATGAAAAGCATATATGATTTCTTTAAAATTAACCTCATTGAACTCAGCAAAAAATTATCTGTAGACTGCATTCTAATCCAAACTTCATAAAAATGGCATGAATATTTCTTAACCCAGAACTAGTTCCTTGATTTGTAGTGAGTGTAAGGCACAAAAGTTATTTGAAGATAACATGAGCTGAGGTAACTTATCTAATCAAGGGCCAAGAATATTTGAACTTCTTCCAATTACAACATATTGATATTAATATGACTAAGCTAGCTTTAGCTCATGAACATTTTTAATTAGATTGTAGGTCAAGCTATTAATTTACTTTTCACTCTTACCCAAATATATCTTATGTTATTTGATTAGGTGACATAAAATTTCTTAAATAATTAGGGTATATGCAAGTGTGATAGTGAGAATGTCATAGATTTATGTAGCTGATCACTGCAGAACTATCACAATACAAATAATATTTGTAGCAGAAAAGAAAGTAAATCTAATAACTGATTCAAAATTCATCAAAAGTGCAGATAACGAGAAATTCTGTTTTAACCGTTGTGATTAATTATTGTGCTTTCATTTCATTTAGAAAATAAATCAACTTTAATGTTTTAATGGCACTTCAGATAATCATTCCCCTCACAAAAAAGTTGGTAGCACATATTTTCCATTAAAATTAATGAAATATGTTAAATTGCAGGTACTCTTCTTAATTTTAATCCAAATTTAAGGCAAAGTTCTTCATGTTATAAATATACATGAAGCTACGAAATTCAACTGCAAAATACTTAGTTATTTAAATACAATTTGACAGTCCACTGAAAAAACTGACATTTTCATTTTTGTATATTGAACAGTTTTCCTAGTCTCTGATAATTGTAAATATTTTACCATTAAAATGCTAAATGCTTTGTGACATTCCAAAAATGTTTGAATCATTAAATAGAAATATATTAATAGGTAAAGTTTTATTTCATGTTGATTTGTACAGATTGAATTTTATTATTAGTTATATTGGAAATATAAACTATATATAAATATAAACTTGAGATTAATAGAAATTATTAGGGTTATTCAGTGATTAAGAAAAATCTGGAAAGGGGTTTTGAACACATTTGTGTTATACACACCTGTGTTATACACACTTGTGTATAACTCAAGAAGTGGTAACTTTTTTTAGGACTGGGTAGTTGACTCTGCAGCTGTTTTAAATAGTTGCAAACAGCTACAATATATTCATTTCTAAAACATTACAAAGCACCTTTATGGAATCAAAGTTAAATCATGACAAAGTCCTTTAATGTTACTGTTGTCTTTATATATAAATACATAATGCATGTATATCCTTGATTTACCAAACAATTTTATTCTTTGATTATATAATCAAACAATTTTACTATTTGATTATACAATCAAATGTATTCTCTGTAGCTGCAAACACCAAATATCATGCTCAAAGTCTTCATGATGGACATGGTATTTAAAAGATTATTCTGATGTATATTAAAAGTATCACTTATTGTATTTATTGTATTATTGATACACATTTCTATTATACAGTATTTATTATGTTTGCCTTTTGCAAAGCTCTGAGTTCCTGGGCCTCGGTTTGGATTCTATAAATTAGATTTTTTAAGATATTTGTATTAAATCTGTATTGATATTTTGTAAAGAAAAAAATCTCAGCTGCTAATTGCTTATTTATTTTAAAATTTCTGTTTTTGTTTTGCCTTTTTAAAATGTTATTAGCCACCTGGAGTCACTTCTTTGAGATGGGTAGCCAAATATATTGATTGAATGCATATAAATAAATTTATAAATTAGTTTGACTTGCTCTATAACAACTCAGAACAACCTACAATATCTCAGGAAATTTGAGAGGTACTATCAAATTGCAAGAAAAGGTAGCAAAACCAGCTTCAATTCATATCAGAATGGGAATTCAAATTTGAATTGTGCTGCATATCTTAATATATAACACTTTTCTTAATAGTGTTAATGCTTCAGTAATCAATATAACAAGCACGCCACATAACAAATTTACAGTAATCTACTTTTGATCAAAATGTGAATGTAAATAGAACTAACAGGGGGGAAATAGTGTATCATATCCAAATGATATTTCAATTCCTATGATGTATCTGGGATGTGATGAATTTCTATTGTAGCCACTCGGACAATAGGATGGGTATTTTAAATGTTGCCGCACAAAGACATTTATATGTGAGTTGGGTGGTTATATCAATTTGCTTAATAAATAATAAAATCAATACCAACTCTCCTTGAAAAAGCAAAAATTATACATATCTGTTAGCGTAACTGATTTTGGCACCAGAGAAGCTCAAATCACCAAACCTCCAGTTCTATTTTTATAGCAGGTTTTATATTAGAATTGAGTACTATTTACCAAAAGTAACCTAAAATCTGATAGATTCTGTCATGTTCTCGTCATATGCTAAACAATAATAAACTTCATAGATTCATTAAACCAGTCAAAAAATTGAACTTACCAGTTCTGGCCTAGATTCTCCACCTTTGTTTGAATTGTCAGATAAATTATTGATTTCCTTTCAATACAGTGGTAATAAAGATGCAGGAAAATCTAGATTATCTGATCTTTCCCCTCATTTATTTGTTGCTCATTTCTTAATTGTACTAAGTTTGGAGTAATTTCATTATATGACAAATTAATACTGTCATCTCCTCTTGAGAATTCAAATGTTAACGTGTCAGTCTATAGGAACACACACACACACACAAAGCAAATGTGCAATCTAAGGCAAATGTGGTAAAAAAAACCCTTTTGTTAATCTTATATATGTGTGTATTAGTGTTTATTATTTCTACCATTCCTCCACCCCATATTAGAGATTGTTTCTATTTCGCTCAGTGAAGCAAATGTAGATGAAAACTAAATTGCCTGGTACATTCAGATTTTACATTGGGGGGAGGGGGGGGGACACACAGCCATGCAAATAACCAAAATAATCCTGTGTCATTTTCAGATAATAACATTGCCAAAAAGCATCTCTACTGTGCAATCTAAGAGAATCTTACCTGTTAATTGAACTAACGCTGGGCACTGTGTCATTATCGCACACTCTTTCTGCCAAAAGTCTGTCCCTGATCTCCCAAGCAAACATGGTGGGATTTTGGCGTTTATATTCTGCAATTTTTTCTACTACTTTGGGTGTGGCAACCTTTGGCTTTGAACCTCCAATAACTCCAGGCTTAATGCTTCCAGTCTCGTAATACCTAGAGTGAAATGCAGAAAAGAAAAGCTTAGGTTTGGAAAGCATTTTAATTATAAGCTCTCCTCCTTCCTCCAATAAATGATAAGAATTTAAGAATGGCACAAATTAGGTTCTTGCATTTTCAATAGGAATATATTAACATATCTTTACTGCATTGCATCACTGATAATAATACATTCATTTCTTTTCTTAGATTTGACATTATATATTATTTAAAGAGAGTAACTACAATAATACTGCGTGCATTTCTGCCAGCAAAAAGAAATGAGTTAAACTTCATGCTTGAATTTAAAATTATCTCAATATCTGCATCATTAATCTGTAACAAAATTAAATCAAACCAGTTTTTTGATGCTGCCATTTATATATATGAAATTTGACAATTTCATATATATATATATATATATATATATATATGTTTTTAATATAAATCAATCCAACAGAATATATATATATATACTGTATATATATATATACTATATATATATATATATGAAATTGTCAAAGACACAACACAGGCATGAAGTATTAAATTAGCATCATTTTTAAAAAGGAAGGAACTTAATAACCATGGGATACAGCGATGGTCATAAATCACTTTTTCCCAGTGAATTTTGTAAAAGAACTATTGTAAGTCAAATTACCTACATACAATAGTGAGTGAACTTCCATATACACTTTGTTGATTAATTTTCACATTTATTGTTAGTAATAAATCTTTTTTGGGGGGGGGGGGGTACTATTTGTGGCCTAATAAATTGTTAATCAAAAAAGCAGGAAGTGAAATTGAGCTACAGTCGTTCCTGAGACTGTATATATTTTCCCCTCCAAATATGTTGTATTTAATCACCCATTCGGTTTGGCCTACACACTGAGAATTGAAATACAATGTATCTGGAGCTCCTCTTTCCACGAACAATTATTCAAAAAATGTAAGGTTTGTGCAAAATCCCAAGGAAAAGATTCCCATACAACATTATTATTATTATTATTATTATTATTATTATTATTATTATTATTATTATTATTATTAATTAGATTTGTATGCAACCCCTCTCTGTAGACTCGGGGCATGCCTGCTAGCTTTTTAAAGAAATGAACCTGCCGTTCAGTTCCAGTTTGCACAAGCTGTTTATTGGTGAAAATATGTCCAAACCTTTGCATTCTGAGTGGCATAGCCCAAAATTATGGAATTTTCTCCCAAAGTCTGCTCAGGTGATCCTTGTGCTGCCTTCTTTCAGAAAATGAATCCAGTGACTTTTTTTTTCACCTGGGCATTCCTGGGTAACACAACTTATTAAAATCCAGTCTTCTTCTGGGTTAGCTACTACTTTGTTTTTCTTAATGAACTTGATTTAATGTATTTATTATTAGAATAAATATTTCCCAATTGCAGACTCCTGTTTTGTGAAATAGGAGGTTTGACTTGCCAAACTTTTGTTAACCTTCCAAAAATTGGTACAAATGGCTCTCTTCCAGATGGCTTTTAAATAATTAATTAAAATTGCTGCATTAAAATGTTAAGTGTAATTCAAAAACTGGTTTAATTTAAATTAATGATAATCCTTTTTATGCTTTTATTATTTTGGTTTATATCATTGTGGAATGGATAATTTTAATTGCCAAGATTAAATGGTTTCAAAATCTAATAAATAAACCAGTGTTGTGGGTTTTATTATGATGGATTTAGTTAAATCTGTTTCCATGATATTGTTGTGAATTGTACTGAGATCCTCTGGCAGGAAGCAAGGTATAGAAACAGAATAATAAATAAAATAAAATAGTGCCTCTGATCCAAATTTAATCGTGACTTTCTTATATATGCAATAATTATCATAGATTAAATAACAATGTGTTTATACTAACAATAATTCATTTATTAATTCAACTAACCAATTTTTAGGGCCACTCAATTGCCAAGAGACTCAAGTCAGCCCTTGAATAAGAAATAGGAACGTTTAGGTGCCTTCAGAGAATAATCTTCCTGCTTTGATCACATTATCTGACTTTAATCTAGTTAAACTAAAAAAAGTTCATTCTAAACCAATGTATCCTCTTCAAACCCAATATAAATCAATCAGATTTAATGCAGACATTTTTCACGTTACTCTAGACTTATGCAATGGAACTTTAAAAAAATAAAATGCTTAGTTTCCTGCTTTAGGCTTTGCTGATTAATAACTTATTGTTGCATCTCAGTTTTGGTCATATTTAGCACTTTGAAAATTCTGGAAGCAGTTGACATCAATATTGAATAGCCAGGTACCATTTTAGAGTGATTATACATTACCTTTAAAGGCACTGTGAATTATTAAATTATATTCCCATTCTTGGGGTGCTAAAAGTGAGAAAAATGGCTTGCCAAAAGAAAGTGTGGCAGGAGCAAGTTAAACAAGAGACCACAACGCCTCTTAACTAGTCTGACAATTTATTGCCTGAGAATAGAGTAAGTAGCATCGTCCATTCAGGAAAACAAGGTACATATGCTACCCAAAGTCAGTCAAATTGCACTGTCAGCATGAAGTAGAAAATGCAAAAAACCTCTCTCCCCAACACCACTAGTAAAAATACAATAATACCAGATTAATAACAATTGACCCTCTTTGTGATACTTGACATTTGGCCCTTAAATTGGCTGTTTTATTGAGCTCAATGGCAGGCAATGGCCCTGTTTAAACTATTAGCCAATGATGTTGCACTATTGAAAAGAAGACATTTTGGACCTGATTTGAGATCAATCAGTAAAAATGCCAACTTTGTTCCAAAAAGTTAAGTAAATAAGATCTGATCACTGGGATTTGATTTTTTTTTTTATCCTAATGTTATCGCCCCAGTTTTTCCTTGGAGCAAGTAATCACTAATATTTACTTTGTGTCATGGAAGTGTTCCCTCTAATTTTTTGGGGGGGTGGGCAGAAAAGTATAGTGTTTGAGCGGCAGTCCCTTCGGGACTGGGCGGCACAGAAATATTAAATAAATAAACAAACAAACAAACAAATAAAAAACCCACCCTGTTTTGCCTCAGAGAATTTCAAAATAAAATACTGTACTGTGTGTCTATAACAGTGAGCTCATAATAGGGCAACTCTATCAATATCAAAATGCCACTTAAATAGTTGAGCTAGTTTCAAACTAGATTTTGATTTTCTTTCTCTCTTCCTTACTCCCATTCTTTTTCTTTCTCTTTTCCTTCCTCTCTTTTTTCTATCTGTTTCTCTCTCTTCCTCTCTCTCTCCTTCCCTCTCACTCTTTCCCTCTCGGCTTCTGGGCAGGTTTGGAAAACTCTGAGTTGATGATGATTTTTAAGTGAGCGATTGCTCACTGCTCAGCTTAGAGGGAACTATGGTCATGGACAAACACAACAATACAAACTGGATTACTTTACAAATTAATATACAGTTGAAGATAGCTATAGCTTTCCAATCCTGGCTTGACCCAAAAAAGTTCCCAAATTTGCTCACGTTCAGATTATGGTTACTTTTGGAATTCATCATACTGTCCATTTACACACACCTCTAGTAATGATATTCTCAAGCACTATTGGCTACAGATTCATAACTCCTAACAAATTATTGTTATATATTTTGTATTTCCAACTATTTCTTTTGTCCCATGGTTAAACTTAAAACTTGTAAATTAAGAAATACAGATTCTCAAGATGGAATGAAACTTCATATATGTTTGGCTTCTTAGTTTTTAGATGCAAACATAGAGAAGGAAAGTGTGTTCCCCAATTACACTGACATTTTATGAACTGTAATTATTACTTATGAAAATAATGAGCTATGAAATTTCAATTTATTATTGACAACTTAAGTGACAAAGCTCCAGAACTTGATTCTTAATTCCATAATAATGCAAATACCTCTAATACAAAATCTATTCTGAAACATTAAAACTATTACATGTTCTCTCTAGTCTGCTTATTTGTTTCAGTCATTGATACCAATAAAAATGACACTGAAAATAAAGCAGGATACCATAAAACCAACATCTGACATTAAGAAATAGGACTTAACATTCCAGAAATATTGATGTTCTTGTCTAATATAAAAATAAAATATATGAAAATGTGTACAATATTTTTATTATATGTATACTTTTATTAAAATTTGTATAATACTGCTGACTTATTTTCCTTGCATTTACCAGCTTGCCTCTTTTAAGAAATATACATTGCATTACAACTTTTAACACTTCAGCCTTATAAGGCTATTTATTAAAAAGCAGTTCTGCTAAAATCAGAAAACTATTTCCAGAATTAATTTTATTTTAGGATTCAATATTAGCGCACGCATGTGCACACACACAAAGTCATATTTCCCCATATATAAACCTACAACCGTGTTTCATTCTCTATTTATACTTATACATATTTATACTTATATGAAATAATTGCAAAGAAAAAAGATCCATTTTATATATTTGTTGACCTTCTATATGTCTTCTGCTGACCAACAGCCAACACAAAGTATAGACATAAATCAGATTCATAGCTATATTTAATGTGTTAAACATCATGTTTTAATATCAGTGGGAAGGTTTTGCACTCACAATTAAGAAACTTACATAATTAGATTAAAGAATAAGTTTTTAATGGATTATAATTTAGCAAAATATTTAAAATAAAAGTTCTGCTCAAGTTCATTAGAAATTGTACTTTGGGTTTACAATACTAGATCCAGAGCTTCACACCTGTATGCTATAGCTAGCTAGTAAAGAAGAAGTAATAGAAGTGATTTTTAAAATGTCATGTAGGAAACTATAAAAAATAAGAGTTTAGTCTTGTACATAGTAAAATTTAATCAAATCTGTTATGTTCATTTTTGCCATCATTCCAAGTAGTTCCGTGCAAAATTGTTACATAGATGGCCAAATATTGACTTTTTCTAACTTTTGCAAATATAAAAACCTAACTATTCAGGTAAGAGGAAACAATATATCCATAACACCTAAAACATTGACAAATTTTAGAATGAAAGATTTTTATTTAGGAAAACATGCGGTACATCTACAGACTACCTTTGATGAGAACAATTAACTAAGTACTGTAGTTCTAATTTATTTTTCCCTTACACAAATTTAATGTGTATGTTCAATCTTATTAAATTGAGTAAAAACTCATTGAAGCGTTATATTGATGTTCAAAATTATGATGCTATCTCGCACATACCATTTCTTAATCTACATTTATATTATTGGAAATTGTCCTCTTTGGTTTTTTTAAATAAATGTTACTGTTGTAGAATTGCTTAGATCAGAACAACAAAACTGAAGTATCGTTACATTTTTTGTATATGCAATTTGTCATTATTTCCAAATTAATTCCATTTCAAAATAAAATTATATATATTCCTTTCCATTATCAGCAAAAATATGTTACACACACATATATACATACACATACACACACACTGACAATTATATATGTATGTATAATTTTATGATTTGGACTGCAGCCTAAAACCTCAGTCAAATGTACATTTAAATATTAAAGCCAGAAGTTCATGCACTTCAATTCATTTACCTGAAAGTAGACTCAAAGAGGCCAGTAGAATTATTGCTAAATTAAAACACTAAATTAGCACGGATTAGATTTCAGAAAGGAAACAAGTTTTCCTTTCACTTAAGCAATAACTTCTGGCAATTTTTCAGTTCAGAGATTCAGTAGGAAGCTTATGATACATGTTACCAAAATCACAAATTCAAGAATGTAAATAAAGCGTTTTCCAGCCACAATTTTTAACTATTCATATTATTGGCTTAGTCATCTTTCTGCTAGCTGAACTATTTCTTAGAATAATTCCAACACACAAACACCATGCATTCCCCCCCCCCCCCCAGAATTGGTCTGATTCATTTTGATCTGCTTTTACCTGCCAAGAATTTTGCTGACACAGCCATGGCTGACTCGCAATTGCCTGGAGATGTCACAAGGTCGGACACCTTGATGGGCAAGTTCCACAATCCTTTGGCGAACAACATCAGGCAGCGGCCGACCATTCACAAAAACACCCCCTAATTGATTCACTCCTCCATGTCCTGAAAGATATGGGGGAAATAAACAAAAAAACAAGCAGAGAAAAAAATACATCTTTGTGACTGTTTGGAAAATGCTTTAATTAAAAGGCGGCCTGCAGCTATAAGGCTTCCCCTCTACCATTAAGCATTGAATAACTTCTTCATAAGAGTTTGGACATTTCTAAAATGCTAGTTATGGTTTATTTGCTCAGAGGAGGACGAACAATGTTATTTACTAAAACCTAATTTGACACTGATAGCAATTTTACACTTGTGTAACTCTAATTACTTCAATAATTACCCAAGATTATGTGGCATGAGATTCAGTCCTCCAATTTGTAGGGGGGGAAATCTCTTAAAAGTTATTTTTAGGCCAGCCCGCAACTCATCTGTCACCAAAAAATTATGAATGATAGCTATCAAATTTAAGGTGCAAATATGAAGCTAAAATTCTTAGCATGCTTGTTTTAACATCATTAAATTCAATCAGATTTACTTGCATGTAAATATGTTTACAGTAAGTGTGCCAGTCTAACTTTGATGATAAATAAAGCCAAGCCATGCACATCTCTGGAGGAAATAGGGCCAGATTTTAAAAGGTGGCTCCATTGATGGGACTTCCAAAAGTATTCTGTTTTTCTTTCAATATCATAGCTCAGTTATTAATGCCTTATATAAATGTCTGTGTGCATGTAATAACTTCAGATTTACATATTTTACAATACCTAGGAAAATATTAAGGCACTATATTGCATGACTCAGCGAGACAGGGCTATTTTTCTCTGTACATGTACATTTTCACTATTTTTAAAAATAAGTTGAAACATCTGGTGTAAAATGATTTCCAATTAGATAAATAGGAGCTAACTGGATAAAACCAATAAGCATGAAATACAGTGCCATGGAATCGTGAGAAAATATAATTAACTCTGAAATTGTTCATCAGACAAACTATAATAAAGAAGTAGAAATGTTGAACACAAATAATTGCAAGAGCCAACATTATTGGCAATACTGAATAAAGTAATTTCTCTATTTACAGAAGGCTTGAACTGAACACAATCTACTAACTCTGCATTAAATAAAAATCTAGTTAACTATATCATCCATGTTTATTAAGACCAACAATGTTACTATTGATAAACGTGACAGGGTCTGCATATATCTTCCAAAACTGATATATAGTGAAAGACCATTATTACATGTTAAAGATTAATTTGAATAAGTAGGATTAACTGAAAAATGATGTTTTGCCCTGGAACTGAAGTTTAGCTAGTTTTATGTTTTGTTTGATCTTTAGAACATAATCTAAGGAAAGAAGGAAAGAAAAGATAAACGAAAATTAAAAATACACTTTAGCAGATTTTTAAAAGAATAGAATGTTTAAGTGTGTTTTACTCTCGTTAACTATGTCTCTGATATTAAGAGAATTATTGTTCAGTGTCTTAACTGCACTATTTTTAAAAATCCTTCAAAATTACAATGTCTTTGCAAATTTCAGCTCATAAAAATGCAGTCGATAAATATAAGTTTTATAGATTTACAGACTTAATTAGAACTCTGGCAATTTGGAAAGAAATCTCATTTATCAGTTAATATGCACTGTATATTACTCTGATCTGGAGGTGTGTGAGCGTCAATTCCAGTTTCTTAGGTGAAACAGTTCACTGTCAAGGGAATCAACCTAGAGTTAGTGAAACTGAGTCTCTTGGACTAGTTAAACAAGGCAAGATAGTAAACACTGCAGCTTTCCAAAGCTAACAGACCTGCAGACAGTAATATGTTGTATTATTGCTGCAATGTATCCAAAATATATATTTAAATATAGGGGTAAATAGGATAGGAAGTGAAAGATGGGAGTGGGGGACGGAAAGAGAGGAGCATAAAAACAGAGAGAAAATCCATTTTATCTTGAGGTAGAACTTCCATTAAGACTAGGGAATGCTTTAATTCTACAATAATTGCAGTCCCTCTACACAGTTTAGTCAGATGTTAATAAAAGACAGCAAACAGCTGCTGAACTGTTTAAAACTCAGCCAGTATTTGTGGGGTTTAAGCAGTTTAATATATTGTAGCCCAACTGAATAAATCTGCAAGGCTCTATCTATGTTGCAATTTTTGCAGAAGCAAGTGTAAAAATTACATTTCCAGAATTGCAAATATTAACGTTACCTTTATGGAAAAACAATAAAATAAACTGAAAAGCACAAGTGATAGTGAAATGAATGACCAAGTCTTAAAAAGCTGACATTCATACATACTTGATGTGTGTGGTATGTGTATATCAGAAGGATTGTTACTCTACCTTCCCAAACTCAGACTGGTTCCAATAATCTAGGGAGGGAGGGAGTCACTCTAAAGCAAGAGAGCAGGAAAGAATGCCAAGGAAAGAAAACAATGCAAAAATAGTATTGTCAGAGCTTCCTCTATTTTTTCACATGGGCTGAATCTGCAATTTCTTTCTGCCATTAAATGATAAAAATGCAAGTAGTGGTAAAAATATTTGCAAACAAACACAGGCAGATATGCCCTTCCAGAATTTGTGTGATTGTAAGCTCCAGATTTACAATGCTCATCTTTTTTGCTGGAGAAGTATTTGGGATGGCAAGGGAATTACTAGTCCCAATAAGAAGAAACTCCTATCATCAGGGAGAGTTTTCCCTGTAATCCTTCTCTATTATCACACAAAGATTATCTCCTAGCAGATAGATCTCTCCAGTATTTAAAAGTAACACAGGGAGTAGAAAGAGTGCTGAGAAAGATTCATCATGAGCCAAACCTTCCTTGCTTTTAAGGAAATAGCCCAGCACACGAGAAAGAAGGCTAAAAGTACATGAGATGGGGAGATTATAGTTTATATTTCGACATGCAAGATAATCCAGCTCAGCTGCATACAGTGAAAATAGTTTCACTTCCATGAACAATTGATTTGTCCCAGAGAGAAAATCAGCTTGAACGCTTGCAAATTTTCAGGAAAGAATTAGCTGCTCCAAATACTTCCATAGAAGAATCAGTGGGGCATGTGCACAAGTGCTTCAGTGTGCCATGTGTGTCTGCGCGTAATTTTTTTTCCAAGGTGTTAGATGTCACCTAAGATGCTGGTGGTGGACAGGAATTTGTGTTGGTTTTTAACAACACAAATTGCCTAACACTCACATTATATATGCTCAATCAGTATGTATAGATAAAGATATTGATATGAATATATAGACAGTCATCTCTAAGATTAATCTTTGTAACTGGTGCATCTTTGGATCATTATATTGTTAGATAAATAATCCCCAAGAAAAGATCATTACAGAGGCATTACAGAGGCCAGTTAATCTTTGAGTCTTAAATTGTTTCAATATACATGTATAAATGCTGATGCCCCTCTTGAAGTGTGACTAAAAACTGGAGTGCATATTTGTGAATGAGTGAAAAATGACCGACACACTTCTAAGCCTTAACTCTTAATATTCTTTTGCCTGTCTAGTCCAGTTTAGAGAGGAAATTTTAGATATTTTGATCGCCTGCAGAGTATTATCTGAAGTTCATCCTCAAGACATTCCTGCTGTTATAAAGTTCAGCTGACTCAGCACATGATAATAGCAAACAGCTTGATCTCTCTACAGTAAAATGCCAATTGAACAATGTTCAATTTCTCCATGCGTTTTTGGTTTTGCCAAGACACATAAATATTTGATGGGCGAGCTTAAATCTGAAAGCTCGAATATGGATCTGAGAGTCTGGTTTGGACACTCAACAATTCTTTGCATTTTGAGCAAACCCATCACAAGGCAAGTCAACCGCAACCAAAATGCTTATTTTGTCTCGATCTCATCCCCCCCCCCCCCAA
The DNA here is from genome assembly GCF_031021105.1 of Erythrolamprus reginae. Classification (NCBI taxonomy): domain Eukaryota; kingdom Metazoa; phylum Chordata; class Lepidosauria; order Squamata; family Dipsadidae; genus Erythrolamprus; species Erythrolamprus reginae. Next base: position 236,021,505 of record NC_091951.1, on the reverse strand, counting down.
AAGTATGCCTTTTCACAAACAGATCGTCAGCACATCAGAAAAGTGTGCGCTCAAAAGAATAAAAGTTGATGAAAGGACGAGCCACGAGAGGAAACTGGCCTCAACAGATGAAGGAGGAGGATCATCTTGAAGGGTCTGTTTGAAAGAGGTTTAAAGACTTCGCTTGCCCATTGCTGATAACCGCCTAGCTCTACCCTGCTAACCAGGGGCGGAGGGGGGGGGAGAGGAAGGACAGTCGGTTCCAGCTAATTCTTCAAGTAACTCCGGTGAGAAAAACACCGAGGTATTATGCCGAAAAGATCCATAAGAGGGGGAGCGGACGGACTGAGGACGGACGCCCCAGGAAACTCGCCTAAGATTCTTCTTCTGTGGGGAAAAAAGCTGCTAAAATGGAAACATTGCTCCAGACCGTGAGGAAGAGGGAGAAGAGGAGGAGGAGGAGGAGGAAGAAGAAGAAGAAGAAGAAGAAGAAGAAGAAGAAGAAGAAGAAGAAGAAGAAGAGGAAGAGGACCGTAGGTTTGCTTTCCCCGCAAAATCAAACGGGTACCCCCTTTTTGTTTTCCCCCCGAAAATTGCTGGGGGGGGCTTTTTCCGCGTGACTTTTAAAGCGGGGATGTGCGTGCTTTCTTTCCAAGCCGTTCCCCCTCGTTCAAAGGGTTCAGGTCAAAAGCTCCCTTCGCTTCGAGGGAGTTGTTTAGGAGTGAGGCGAAAGGAAGGGCAAGCCTTTTAACAAGCTGACGACTAGGCTGGGGTTTAGTCAGTTTTTTCTGCTTAAAATTATTTCCTTTAGAGAACGGGTCAGCTTGTCTCTAGAGAAGCGTTACAGAGACGTTTCAGCGCCTGTTATTTTTAGGTGCTTTTCGGCAACGAATGCGATGCGGCCATGCTGTAGAGTAAATGGCTTATAATGCCACGTTTTGATCCTCTACCTGCCACTTTTGGAAAAACAACTTGCTATTTTCTCCCCTACGCAGGGGTGGGGAGGGAGGGAAGGAAGGAAGGAAGGAGAGGGGCGGCATACAAATCCAATAAATAATAATAAGAAGGAAGGAAGGAAGGAAGGAAGGAAGGAAGGAAGGAAGGAAGGAAGGAAGGAAGGAAGGAAGGAAGGAAGGAAGGAAGGAAGGAAGGAAGGAAGGAAGGAAGGAAGGAAGGAAGGAAGGAAGGAGAGGGGCGGCATACAAATCCAATAAATAATAATAAGAAGGAAGGAAGGAAGGAAGGAAGGGATTTAAATAACTACCACCAAGGCATTGGGGTCGGGGAGGGAGGGAGAGAGAAGTATAAAACTCAGCTGGGATTGGATGCTCTTTCCTCGTTCATCCACCCACCCACCCACCCACCCCGGAATTGACAGGCACACTTTTTCCGGTTTGTTTTTGTTGTCCTTACATTCCTGCAGAAGATATCGATCTACCCTTGTTTTGGTTAATGGAGGCTCCTTTCCCCGCAGCTTCCGCACTCGGCCTCTCTTCAAATTAACACAAAGGAATTTCCAGCGAGGAGGAGGGAACGGCAGGCGGTTTGAACATTTCTGCCCCCATATTTTAAATATGAAAATGTTGTTTCCCTAGAATAAGATGCCTCTCATAAACCCCCCCAAATTCTTTTTGGTTCTGGTTGGTTTCGGATGAGCTTTTCCTACAGATTTCTAATTTAGATACTGCCAGCCAAACAGGCCCTTTCCTCTGAAGGTGAATTATGGTATCTCCTCGCCAACAGTTTCCCATCTGACTTCTCTATCTGGTGCTTATTCTGTGTATCCAATGGGGGAAGCATGAAATGGTTTCGTGGAGCAAACGATTAGGTAGATAAATAGATAACACAAAAGAACATTTGTCTTCCTTAAAAGCCTGCTATGCACGAGAGAAATGTGTTTGGGTCCTCTCCTAGGTTTTCTCGAAGCCTCTGGATCTAATCCAGCATTTAACTCACCGTGAGAGACGGTGTCATTTCTCATAACCCCGCATTCATGAAAAATCTCCCCCGATCTTCTCAGGCACAGCAAATCCCAAGCAAATATATTATCCATGGCTGCTAACACGCCGGCTATTTTTAAACACGCCGGTACATTAATTTGTTGTTGCCGAGAGGAGAAGCAGTAGTAAGGGTACTTCTACTACGTTATTATTTACTACTTACTACTAGTAGTAAGGGGAGTACATAGGTGCACCAGCGTGCCTTCCGTCCCCTGTCCTAATGTTTCTTTCTTACTAGTGTTATGTTTATAATAAACATTGTTATATCTGTGTATACTAGTGTCAGCCGCTCTCGTCGCTTTAGAACCCAAGCTCAGGAAACGTCAACAGATTACACACTTTTTGGTTTAAAGTGCTTGATATATATTCAAGACTATTTCCGAGATTTCTTAGAAGGGCATTCAATTCAGATGGGCTGCCGCAATCCTAGCATTAATTTCAAATATTTTTCCCCATTATATCCGTAGAGGCGACTAATTACAATACGTAGATATCGATATTCTAGCTGGGTGATTTGAACTTGGTAAGATAGCGAGAGCCAGAGAAAGAGCAGCAATGGGTAAACGCAAAGAATCAAAATGTATGGAAGAGAAGTAAAAATACGTTGAATGAGAAAAGAAAGAAATGCGGGATAGGGGGAAAGGCTCCTGCTATTTGCTCAGTAGCCGTCTAAATGTAGGTTGTTTGAAATCGGCGCAACTTACTTACTTGGTATCTTTAACCGAGAGCGCCTGTAAAGTAACTGGGTCTGGGTCCCCCCCCCTTTTTTTTTTTTTTGCTCTTGCCCCGGATCTAACGTCTCGCACTAATAATAATTAATCTGGGCTGGGGAGATTATTTTAAGGCCGCCAGGTCCTAGAACCCGCGAATGAGTTCTTTAAACATGAAACCAAGGCGAACCCACTCCGGTCGAAGAGCCCCAGATTGGGCGGAGGAGGAGTTACAGCGCGCACACGTTTACTTGAAACCCTCCCATGGAAATCAACTGAGAGCGCTTGGCGATCTTCTTCTCCCTTCGACCGGATCGTGTCCCCAAGACCGCTGCGTTAACTTTCAAAGGCGGCCGGTGGTTTTACACGGGAAGGGAGCGAGCGGGAGGTTTTGGTTTTGGGGGCTTAGGTGTTGGTTTTAAACTCCTTGGAAATCGCCGGGGGAATAATTAAGCTTTAGTTGGGAAGAGGTTGAAAGCTGCCAACGCGGCCGGCTCCAGCCTCCTGAGCTGGCTTGGGAGATGCTGATCCGATGCGGCTGTTGCCTCTCTCCAGAGATGCCCAAAGATGTCTCAGCTCTAGCAGTCTTCCCTCCTCCTCCTCCTCCTCCTCCTCCCTCTCTCCCTCCCTCCCTCTATTTCTCTCTCTCTCCCTCCCATTTCAATAAACAAACACTCTGCGCTGCTGGGGAGCGCAGCGAAGGCAAGGCGGCTTAGTTTGGTGCCGAAAGGCAAAGGAGGGGGCACAAAAAAAATTAAAAATTAAAAAAAACACACCACGGAACCAGCCGCCTCTACTTACTATGCATCGCTGCAAACGGGTCGTGCTTACAGTGTATCTCCATCTGGGCTGGTGATCCAGGCTGCTCCAGAGGCAAAGCTGAGCCGACGGGGGGGGGCGGAGAAAAGAGGGGGAAATTGTTTTCGCTTTCAAGAGCAGCTTAAGTTAAAGACTCCTTAGGACCCCCCCACTTCGCTTCGTCTGGGGAATCGAGCGCTTTATTAGTCACAAGCGTCGCTCGCAATCATTTTGTTTCTTGGAGGGGGAAAAAGAATACATGAATACAATCCCGAAAGACCCAGCGGGACTTCGGAGAGGCAAAGATCTCCCTTCTCCAAGTCCAAAAAAGAGCGAAGAAAAACCACAGAAATCCTCGGGGAAGTTATTCCTTTCGTGCGGAAGGGGCTCGAAGGGGGGAAAGGACTCGGGTTGTCCGGCTGGGTGGCTTGAATCTTCGCCCGGTCGTCTTCCCCCCTCTCCCCCTTCACCCCTTCCGACTTCGACCGTCTCCCGCCGCCAAAAGGTTGGTCTCCGGTTAGTTTCTCTGCTTGGGGCGCCTTTATTGCCCCCGCCTCCCGAAGGAGAGGGCCATGGATCCGGTCTCGGGAGGGGCGGTCTTTTCCCGGGAAGAGCCCAGCAAAAAGGAGATCTTCCACGGCGAAGCGAGAGAAGAGGAGGCAGGGACCGAGCACCTGCCGTGCGGCTACTCCCAAGCTTTGATCCCGGGTGGTGTGCGTGTGAGAGAGTGAATGCGTGTGTGAGAGAGAGAGTGAATGCGTGTGTGTGTGAATGAGTGTGTAAGAGGGGGTCACTTCTCAGCACCCACCCATCCATTCATCTCTCCATCCATCTTTCTTTTCCCTTCTTTTTTTCTTTCTTTCTTTCGCAAAATAAGTCAGAAGCGGCGTCTCCGGGCGAAGGCGAGGCCAGCTTAGTTTAGGGGACGAGGAAAGTGCCCTGGGTCAGTCTTTGTTTGAGGAGCGGCGGCGGGGTGTCGTTTGAGGGCATGTGGCGGCTCCCCCCCCCTTCTTCGTTCTCCTTCTCTTCGCCTTCTCTTTTTCCCTTTGCCCGAACCGGAGGTGGGCGGTCAGCTGAGCCCGAGCCTCAGAGAAGAGAGTCTCCGGGAGAGAGAGGGACGGAGCTTCTTTCGGAGGCGGGTTGTGGGGGGAAACGCCTGCCGACCCGGCGGGAGGGGTGTAGGGGGGTCCCAAGTCTGGAAGAAGAAGAAGAGGAGGGGGGAAATGGGAGGCAAAGTCCGCCACCTCCTTGCTCGTTTGGAGGGACTTAGAAGCCGGGCGGCGGAAGAAGTTGGCGGGAAGTTGCGCTTGGAGAGACGCCAAAGGAGACGAGGAGGAAGCGGCGGCGGCGGTGGCGGCGGCAGCACAAGCGTGCCAGCGGCATCCCCGCCGCGCGAAGAGAAGAGAGCGCGGAGGAGGGAGAGAGGCGTGTTTTGCTTGTGGCGCGCGCCACGCTTTCTACCCCGCGCGCCTTTCCGCTCGCGCTTAAAGTTTGCCTCCCTCCCTCTCTCTCTCTCTCTCTCTCTCTCTCTCTCTCTCTCTCTCTCTCTCTCTTTCTCTCCCCTCAGGCAGACAGCGCGCGGCGCTCCCCGCTGGCCAAGAACGCGCGCGCCTGCGCGTCGCCGCCTCGCCTCACCTCGCGGAGGGTCGCTTCCCTCACCCGGCTGCAGGGAGGAAAAAAAAAACAGCAGGTAGAACCGGCCGGCTCCGAGAGGGAGGGGTGTGTGTGTGAGAGAGAGAGTGAGTGAGGGCGCGCGCGCCTCAGCCTCTACCTGGCCGGATTAACGCGTGAGGGAGGTGACGCCAAATGAAGCCTCACCCCCCTCCCTTTTTCCCTGAGCGGGCGGGCATAGGGGGGGTGCGCGCGCGCGCGGCACCCCCACGCGCGCCCACGCGGGCTCACACACACACACACACACACCTGGGCATTCAATGGCCCAAGCGCCTCTGGAATCTCTCTGTCTCTGAGGGGGGGAGGGGAGGCCTGTGGTTCCCTCCAGCCTCAGCCGTCGTCCGCGCTTCCTTCTCACAGGAGAAAGGCGCTTGGCCGGGGAGCTGCTTTCAGGACCGACGGCGTGTGGACAGCGGCTTGCGGTGGGGGGGGGCCCTCTGAGGCCCCGGGTGGAGCAAAAGGGCGGGCGGGGAGGAGAGCCGCGGTCCGGCCACCCGGCCGTTGCCTCCGGGCTGGCACCGTCACTCAGCGCTGGGGCTTCCAATCAGAAAAGTAAAGTTACGAGGCGGCGCGCATTGGCTGCGGGGCTCGGGGAACACCGGGGGGGGGGGAGGGCGAGCGGAGGAGGCGGCCCCTGATTAGCCGGCGGCCGAGCAATCAGGAAGGGCGGCAGGCGGAGCCCGCGAGCGGGGAAAGGAGGATTCATTGACAAAAGTGGAAGGGTCGCCGCTCGCCTCTGTGTGTGTGTATACACATACGTGCATATATCTTTATATGTATGTATATGTATATCTACATATGTATATCTATCTATATATATATACACACACACACACGTATACATGTATAACTTTTTTTCTGATAATGAAAATGAAGGGAGACTAGTATACATCTATTTCGAGCTATTTTGCTCTCATCAGCTAGCCATTTGAATCTGAGTAATCTGCCTGTAAGGCAGTAGCTTTAACCTCTAGGCCACAGATTCTTCTCCTGTCTACATGTATGTATATGTATGTGTGTGAGTGTATGTATGTATGTATGTATGTATGTATAGGTACTGTTTATGTATATGTGTGTGATATACACTGCTCAAAAATAAATAAATAAAGGGAACTCTTAAGCAACGCAATATAACTCCAAGTAAATCAAACTTCTGTGAAATCAAACTGTCCACTTAGGAAGCAACACTGATTGACAGTCAATTTCACATGCTGTTGTGCAAATGGAATACGTAGTTGTGCAAATGAAATATTCAATGAGAATATTTCATTCATTCAGATGTAGGATGTGTTATTTGAGTGTTCCCTTTATTTATTTTTTAGCAGTACATTTGTTTTTGTAGATTTATAACTATATGTATGAGGGCTACATATATAACTACAAAGATGAGGGCAAATAAGCCTGAAATACATCTATGGTAGTCGCCCTTCCTTTTCATTATCAGCAAAAATATGTCACACACACACACACACACACACACATGTACAATTCTATGCATTGTATGTATGTATGTATGTTTGGTTTTTATATTAATTGATTTTTAATCATCAATACCAAATTACTATTGTACACTGTTTTATTGTCGCTGTTAGCCGCCCCGAGTCTCTGGAGAGGGGCAGCATACAAATCCAATAAATAAATAAATATACATACAGACATACATATACATACACATATACACACACAAAGAAACAAACAAACACATACATACATATACTGTATAGGGTTGGATTGTCAAGCCCTATCCCGTTGATTCCTAAGAAATGAGTGGAAGGGGATGGGGCGGGGGGCGAACGCACCGGCATGGGTTGTGCACCGTGCAATAAAGACAAGAGGGCCCCGTTTTGTTATATATATATATATATATATGTTGTATTAGGGGAAGGGAAGAGGGGGGGACTTTATTCCCAAGTGGCCGCGTTGAAGATTGCAACAACCCCTGAAGCGGGATGCCCCGCGTGTTCCCTTGGAAGTAAGTGTCCCTGGGTATAACAGTCCCGATCCCCGAAGATTGGGGCTCCTCGAGGCCAGCCTGGGAATGGGCACACACATGGTTAGGGAGTGGTGTGTAATTAAAGAGGCGCGCTCCGTCTGGGGGGAAGCGGAGGAAGCTTCGGCGGGAGCGATAAGAATACTCTCGCTTGCCCCCCAAATCGCATCGGGGAAATGCGAGAAAAGGGGGGGAACCGTGCATCTAGTTACTCAGAGTCACGCTTCCCTGGAGGAACTGGTCCTCTTCCCTTCTCCACCTACCCTCCACCCCCCATCCCACGGGCTCAACACAAAGCTGTTGGTTAACCTTTTAATGCGTCCAATAGTAGCAAGTCAATAAGAGTAGAATAGCCATGGTTAACAGCAACGTACAATGCATAGGTGGATCTGGCCTTAAAAACCAACCGCCGCCGCTGGGCTGCCTACTAAAGAACGCGTGGTGGCTGTCGGTGGGGGGGGGGGGGGAAATCGGACCCCCCTGCCTGGGATCCTCGGCGCTTTGAACCAAGACAACGGGGCTTGATCAAAGGGAAGCCCCCGTCACATTTTAAACCCGGCAAGCGCACGTGTGAACGGAGACGCCCTGCCTGCATGGGTGAGGGTTGTTGTAGTTCCTGCTGCGCCTTTTTTACGCCGGGAGATGGACGGAGAGCTTCACTCTCCATCCGCCCCGAGTTTGTGTTTCTTCGGTTCCCAAGAAAGCCTGTGAACTTCCTGAGAGGGGTCCAGATTCCGGGCCGCGGAGGATTGCAGAGAGTTTCTACGGGCAAAGTAGGGACACAGGCTTTTGTGGGAGGAGGGGTTGTCTTCAATCGGCTTACTTTATCCCGGGGCTGGAAAGTTTTTTTGCTCGCCAAGCAAAAGCGCTTTTGCTCTATATTGCCGCCAAGCCCGCCAAGAGCACATGCTTCGTTGTTTTCGGCTGATGCATTAGGCTGACCTCCTTGATTTTGTCCGGCCCTTGCTCTCAGCTGGCGAGAAAAACCGGCCCTCCCCGCGCACTTTTAGGCTGCTCCAACCGCTGGACTGGCGCACGGAGGCGGGGAGGACGATCTAAATGCCCAGGGTCACAGGGAAAGGCCTGAAGAATCGTGGCTTGACCCTGGTTACTGAATTCCTACCTCTCAAATAATGAAAAGCTACATTCCGATTTCCCCACCCCACCCCCTTTTTTAATATACTGTATACGGTATTCTGCTTTTCAGTATGTGTGTTTGTTTGTGTGTGTGTCTATTGTCTTATCCAAAAATATGTTTTTTGTGTGTTCCTGGTATATTGAAGGAGCAGCACAGCTTCCTTTTTGGCTCTTGGCCCAACCCAGGGCTATATCCAAGGCAGTTAATTTATTCATAGCCGACAAACTATATTCTGTATGAGGCACATGTTTTTGCTGAAAATTAAAGAAGACTAGGATAGATCTATTTCGGCCTTGTTCTGACCTCATCAGCTAGCCATACCCTCCCTGGGATTTGGATACATACATACATACATACATACATACATACATACATACATACATACATACATACATTTGGGGGTATTTTTAAGCATCACCTGGCGATTGATTCTCAAAGGGACAGGTTTACAACAAGCCGGATCCGAAGGGCTCCTTTTATAAAGTAGGCCTTAAAACAAAACAAAACCTGAGATTAAGTGTATGAAACAGAAGGAATTGTCCTTCCAGATAGTAGGCTTTTTTAAAAAAGAACCGGCGCTGAATTCTTCTGGCTCTAAACTGTTTCCTTTCTCTCGTTCGTTTGTTTTTTCAGCCTTCCTAAAACATATAAGCGCAACTGAGATACTTTCTGCTACAGGACGGAGATGAATGTCTTTACTTCTGGATCGCCGCAGACCGTGGAAGATGCGAGCAGCTTCCCTTAACAGTTGCTACTCCCGGTATTACTAAACCTCTGCATTGGTCCATTGTATGCTCTCGGATACGCATGTATGTATATGTGCACTCCCAATGAAGCCAAGCGAAGAATTTTACCTTCAATTCGAGAGACAGGATGGTTTAAGCAAGAAATAATAAGTCTACTTGCAAGCCAAAAGCAATAATTTCTCATTCGACAACATCAGAATCCGGCTTCGAGGTTGACGACTTTTGAACGAATCGACTTCCAAAGAATCGGATTTAGATAAAAAGGGTTACGCTTATATACATAAATACACATGTTTGATTTTTTTTTTTAAAGCGCCTGATTTTGTCACGAGAAGAACGTGAATACAATTCAGATGCAGACTTTTTTTCCAGCTGTAACAAACGATTACAGAACTATGATTTAATAACCCATCGAAAGAGAGAGAGAAATCCTGCTAGTCACGTGATTCCAAAAACCACACGGTTGGCGCCTATAGCCCTGTCACGTGTCCAAATTCTACCATATATAGAATATTGCTATGAGCGTTATTTATCTGGAAGGTGGGTTTCCTTTGTGCTCCCGCGTTTACACAGGCCTTGAACCCAACCAAGAGTGCCAGAGCACCGTGTAGAATGCACCATAAATTTAGGATCATCTCAGACCACCACAGATAAGCCGAACTGGACCAGTTAGATGCCCGTTTGAGGATGGACTCACCAGGAACCGCTTCCCCCACTCACCCAATTTTCAAATAATTAGCAACTGTTTAGCAATTAGCAAATAATTGTCGGTCAATTCAACCCACAAATCACTGGAGTCCAGCGAAGAAAACTCCAACCGATGCTAAGAAAGGTGGATCCATCTGTTGGCGCACAGAGATTCTCCATGATTCAAAAGGCATTTTTACGCACACAACAAGGCCAACGCGCACATAACGCCCTCCCTAGGACGCCCCTCTTTCTCCAGCAGCTCTTAGGCGAGTGGCTTCTTAGGAGATAATCCGAGGCTGGATTTCTTGGCCAGTCCCCCTCTGAACGCACCCTGGTATCCCCGCCAAAACGCCCTCTGGAAAAAACCCATAGCCTAAAAACGAAGGATTGCGCCCGAAGCCGCCGAGCAAAGCCTTGCAAACAAACCCAGCCGTCGCCAGTTCCTACCTGAGGCTCTTGAAATGAGCAGGTTGGCGATAACTCGGCCAAGCCGGCTGGAAGAAAAAAAATCACAGGGTCATAAATAGGCCCGCTGCGCGTACAACTGCCTTTCTCCTCCTTTTGGCTGCGCTTACCACCCGGCGGAAGGCCGCACCACGGGATGCCAAGCGGTGGCACTAAGAGCTTCAATCCATGCATGTACCCACTAAAGAAGCCCGTCCGTCCCCAGCTAGTTAGACGGGTCTTTGCTACAAGGGGTGACTGACCAACCAGCCAACTAAGAAAGCGCTTCTCCTGCTGTCCAAGGTCCTCAATGCTGAGTGACGGACCCCTGAGGTCTCCTCGCTTAAGAGCTTTGCTGTCCGGATCAAAAAAATACGACTGAAGTCAGCGACCCACCCACTCCCGCCACACCACAGCGACCCGCGCGGGGCAGGCTGCTCTGAAGCTCCCCTCAAGAGGGTGGCTTCTTGGGCTCCTTGTTTCCAGAAGGGGTGTCTCCGCCAGGCAGGCAGGCTTAATCGCCCCGTTGGGGTTGGCCACTGGCCAGGGGAGGCCTGGGGTGGCGGGGAGTCCAGCTGCCCTCCTCTAATCTGAAAGCCACCTCGAGGGAAAGTGGGTGACGAGGGGGGGGTGGCTCCTTAAAGGTCTCTTTGGCTCTCGTTCACCACCACCCGCCGCTCCTTTCGGAGGCTTTCCTTCAACGCCGTTGGACGTAGCTATAGCTTATTATTTTTATGCCGCCCCTCTCCGAAGCCTCGTCCCAAGAACGTCCCAAGCAGGCCCAACTCAAGTCCCTGGGAGTTCCAAAGGCAACCTTTTCCAACCGGCCTTTGCAACGCCCACCCTTTCAGAGGCACCCTGGCCAGCAGGCTGAGAGGACGGGCGTTGCGCATCTTCTGCTGCCTGAAGAGGGTCAGAAATGCAACCTGCCTGCGTTTCGGGTTGCAGCCCCAATCCATCCTCCACTATAACTTGCCTTAGTCGGCTAAAGACCAGGACTTTCGGGAACGGGGAAGGAAGGGGCGACTCTTGGAGCCCTGAGAACAGCTATTGCTCACAGTGCTGGTGTTTGTTTCGGTCAGGAAAAGAGTTCTGGAGATTGGGGTGAACCCTGATTTCGACCTTCGCCTTGATTCCTAGAGAAGATTGCAGAGCGCACCTCTAAGACAGACCTTTCGCGCTTGAAGAGTGGGCCTCGGACTGGTGTTATTTACAAATAAGGACACTGCGGTTCTTTCGGGATTATCATCATCATCACCACCACCGTCGCCATCATCCACATACTATGGATTTTTATTAATGTGAATTGTTTCCTCATTGCTTATTTGACCCCTACGACAATCATTAAGTGTTGTACCTCATGATTCTTGGCAAATGTATCTTTTATGTACACTGAGAGCATCTGCACCAAAGACAAATTCCTTGTGCGTCCAACCACACTTGGCCAATAAAGGATTCTATTCTATTCAGCTCGAGCAAGAAGAATAAAATGGCACCCTACATTAATATATATAATAACTTTAGAGGCTTGTACTTGAAAGCCATTTTCACACACACACCATCGAAATCGCCCTGGGCGGTATGAGTCTCTTCTGAGCGGTATACGACATTTTAAGATTCAGACCTCCCCCTTTATTCGACTGCTTTTCTTTCCCATTTACAGGAGAGATCAAAAGAGCATCGGGGTACTTCCGAATTTCAAACAGCCCGCGATACTTCTCGCGA
>NC_091951.1:235992114-236007114 GCF_031021105.1 Erythrolamprus reginae | reverse complement strand
AATAGCACTTTTTAACAGAGCCAGCCTATTGCCCCCACAATCTGGGTCCTCATTTTACCCACCTTGGAAGGATGGAAGGTTGAGTCAACCTTGAGCTGGTGATGAGATTTGAACAGCTGACCTACAGATCTACAGTTGGCTTCAGTGGCCTGCAGTACAGCACTCTACTTGCTGCGCCACTCCGGCTCTAATATATAGAGTATAATAGATTATTTACTTTTGGCAAATATCTTAGTCAATACCAGTCCTAGTCAGTGTTCCCTCTAATTTTTTTGGGGGGTGGGCAGAAAAGTATAGTGTCTGAGCGGCAGTCCTTTCAGGACTGGGCGGCACAGAAATATTAAATAAACAAACAAACAAACAAATAAAAAACCCACCCTGTTTTGCCTCAGAGAATTTCAAAATAAAATACTGTACTGTGTGTCTATAACAGTGAGCTCGTAATAGGGCAACTCTATCAATATCAAGATGCCACTTAAATAGTTGAGCTAGTTTCAAACTAGATTTTGATTTTCTTTCTCTCTTCCTTACTCCTATTCTTTTTCTTTTTCTTTTCCTTCCTCTCTTTTTTCTATCTGTTTCTCTCTCTTCCTCTCTTCCTCTCTCTCTCCTTCCCTCTCACTCTTTCCCTCTCGGCTTCTGGGCAGGTTTGGAAAACTCTGAGTTGATGATGATTTTTAAGTGAGCGATTGCTCACTGCTCAGCTTAGAGGGAACTATGGTCCTAGTCATACTTATTCCAACATCACCCAAGGACAAGCCAAAGGTGTACGGCATTTATGTGGCTCTGCCATCTTTAACCTAGGTGGGAATTCAAGGGACTGGAAGCAGCTTTGGATGTTAAGAACCGGCAATCGTCTGGCCATTTGGATTTCTGCCCATTCAAAAGTATTTAAAGTCAACTGGTGGTGGGTGGGTGGACTCCAACAGAACACAAACAGCCCTTCATCTCAGCTTTTCTTAGACATCTTTTGAAGGTGATTTCTTTCTTTACTGAATCTTGAGGACCAGCTGAATTAGGACTGGCTTTTTTTCTGTCCATTATAAGCCAAGGGCGTCTCTATCTTACCCAAGCAAAGGATTTCTTAGATATGCAAAACATTTCATGTGGGGTCAAATCTGAATGGTTGCCCTCCATATTGCATTACTTTCTCTTATTTGCCTTTCTGTCATGCTCTACCTCCTCTGGGTACCTTCCCCAATCTAATACTCTCTGGTTGAACTGGAATGCGCCTTCCACCAGTTCTGCCAAGCAAGATATGAAGGAGCAGTATTGAAGGATGGGGAGGGTGAGAGGAAAAGGGGAATGGAAAAGGAGGAGGAGGAAGAAGAAAAGGAATACTGGGAGGAGGAGGAGGAGGAAGCCCAAGTACTTCAAGTGAAAGGCTTGGAGTACTCCTTCTTCTGTTAGGTTTCACTCCAACTGTAAAGAAACAATGCAGGTCACAAAGCCGCCCAGAGGCCTCCCTTCTTTGCTCTCCCGCCAGATCCTGTCACCCCCCACTACCACTGAACAAGAACTTTCTGGATCAAGTCCCACTGAAAGCAGATTTATATATTAAAGAGGAAATGCCTGAAAGCCCAGGGGCAAAAATGGACAGGACTCCCCTCTCCTACAGCTGTGGAAGTGAGGACTCTGTTTGCCAAATAAGGTTTTCTGCAGAGGTTCCTTTTCCTGTGTGCAAAAGTTACAGATGAAAACACTTCTCCCTTTTGGTGGTCAGGCCACCCCTCCCATCTATTAGGAGGGGCGTAGGTTAGGTTGTGTGGTTTTTTTAAAAAAAGCCTTGCCATTAAAAATTGGCCATCTTTGCAGATCTGGGTGGGAAGAGATACATTTTTTCTAAGCAGGAAACTTCTCACTGACACCTCTGTTCTACCTACAAAGCTCGGTCCCCACCTTCCATGAGAGCAATTGGTGGGCAGACTTTAATAATAATAATAATAATAATAATAATAATAATAATAATAATAATAATTTATTAGATTTGTATGCCACCCCTCTCTGCAGACTCAGGGCGGCTAACCAAGGGTCCCCAAACTTGGCAACTTTATTTATTTATTTATTTATTTATTTATTTATTTATTTATTTATTTATTTATTTATTTATTTATTTATTTATTTATTTATTTATTTATTTATTTATTTATTTATTTATTTATTTATTTATTTATTACTTAGATTTGTATGCCGCCCCTCTCCGAAGACTCGTGGACTCCAACTCCCAGAATTCTCCAGTCAGCCATGCTGAGAATTCTGGGAGTTGAAGTCCACAAGTCTTAAAGTTGCCAAGTTTGGGGACCTCTGCTTTAAACCAATGAAGATTGAGTGCCCTGCAAAACATCAATGTTTTGAGGAAACTCTGCTTTGATTTAATCAGCTTCTGGTTGGGCCTGATCACTCTTCCCTGGGAGTTTTCAAGAATTTACCATTTTTCAATCTGGCCTTCCCTGAGATGCATTTCAACTAAAATGTCCCAGTTCTCCTTTATAGCACTGGCTGGAGAATTATGGGATATATGATCAAATGAAATTCAAGAGTTAGGGGTTAACAGAGAAAAGCACTGCTCTAACACACTGTTCCACACATTGCACAAACTCAAATGATTTACAAGTCAGCCTAACAAAATGGGAAGACTCCATCTCAGCAATCCTTTCCTCTCTCTGGGTGCCCAGTCCACACCACCCCAAAGAGAAAATAAAATAAAATCAATTGTTTTGCCTTCTGCCGGGATATGAAATGTGTTTATCCCAAAACAAAGTCCAGCTGCCTCAGTTTCCCAAACTGCACTAGATGGAATTACAAAGGAATTCCATTTGTGTCCATGCATCACTATAATCAAAGGCTACTTTTGCTTTTGGTGTCTCGTACAGCTTAGTGGCCTACTGTTCTGTCTGGGTGCCCCCAGACTTCAGCACCAACTGGAAAAAGCAGCCAGACACGCTGGTAGAAACAAAAGCACTTTATAATTTGAAAATAAACACAGAGGAAAACCTGTTCTTCCCAACAGGCAGGCTATGAGCCTTCACAGCAGACCTCTTGCTGGCACACCCACCTTTTCCCCTCAAGTTTTCAGTATTCAAAGTCACAAGCCAGAATTCCAAGACGCCAAAGATCACAGCCAGGTCTCACGACTCCCAAAGATAATTCTCCACAAACCAGGAAGGGTGGGTCTGCCTTTTTAGCCTTTCCGGAGAGCACCACACCCAAACCCAGCTGTTGCCCATTCAGTGCTTGAAGTACCTGGCTAATTGTCCCCTTCGTTGGGTTGCCCTTCTCTGCCAGAAATCTATTATTCCTTGTGCCTGGTCATCTAAAGAATCCAGGCTGCTTGCTGGGGAGAGCTCCCCCTCGGGCTGAGATTCCTCCTCCTCGTCTGCCTGAACCTCCTCCTCCTCTCCCTCCTGTTCCTCATCCTCCCCCCCTGAGCAGAGAGCCGGCAGAGGGTCAGCCGTTCCCTGTTCCTCATCCTCCCCCTCTGAGCAGAGAGCCGGCAGAGGGTCAGCCATTCCCTGAGGGGCCTCAGACGGAATCACAACACCTACTAGTCACAAGTAATGCTAAACCACCATTTATGTCTCACAATCAAATCACATTAAAGAAGCAACTTGACATGCGACTCCAACAGTAACATTTATCTCCTTCTATGCCAGCAATTACAAAATTTCATTATCCTTCAGATCAATATTGGGTTGGATTGCTCTAACTTCCATACTTTACCTGTGCATTTAAAGTGGTTCCTTTGAATTCTGTTAGATAAAAGTGGCTCAAAATACAGACAGCATATGGTCAAGTTAAAGACAAGCCTATTCTGAAGTGGAACAAGAACTGGTCAGTTGGCAGGGGTCACCAAGCCCAAGAAGACAAATTATTTGGGCTGCCCAAAGAGTGATCAACACCTTCAGCAGTCCAAAAAGAACCTTAACAAGGAAATCCTTTCTTATTTGCTGCTTAGGCATGATGTTGATTCTTTCTGGAGTTTAGTACGCTTTGCTTGTCTAGAACAGTGTTTTTCAACCAGTGTGCCACAGCACACTAGTGTGCCGCGAGACATGGTCAGGTGTGCCGCGAAGCTCAGAGAGAAAGAAAGCAAGAGAGAGAAAAAGAAAGCAAGAGAGAGAGAGAAAGAGAACAAGAGAGAGAGAAAGAAAGCAAGAGAGAGAGAGAAAGAGAGGGAGGGAAGGAGAGAGAGAGAAAGACATAGAGGGAGGTAGGGAGAGAGAGAGAAAGAGAACAAAAAAGAGAGGAAGGCAGGAAGAGAAAGAGAGGGATGGAGAGAGAGAGAAAGAAAGAGGGAGGGAGGGAGAAAGAAATAGAGCGAAGGGGAGGAAGAGAGAGAGCGATAATTTTTTTGTCCAAACTTTTTTTAGCCGCCCCCCCTTCTCAATGTGTCCCAGGGTTTCATAAATGTAAAAAATGTGCCACGGCTCAAAAAAGGTTGAAAATCACTGGTCTAGAATATCATGGCCAGGATTGTGACTTGTGTGATCCCAAAAATAATCCATCAAGCAATTCCAAATGGCAGCTGAAAAAGCAACATTGAGATTCAACAGCAATACAAAGTCTTCCATTGCTCTCCATCCCCCTGACTTTCAAGTTCTTTCTGGCAAATATTGGAAAAACAAACATTGGTTGCAAAAGCCTGAAAGAGGGATTGGATTTTCTTTCAACAATCTGGATCGAAAATTATGCTGTAGAGGGAAGGGGAGGACGTGGGGGCAAGGGAGGGCTTTGCTATGCCTACAGCTTCTAGACAAACTGGGACAAGCTTCTAAAACAAACCCATTTCCAGGTATAATCATCAGAAATGAAGAGCACCAGTCTTCAGAACTGCAGAAAAAAGAATGACTGCCAACCTGCCTTCCATTGTTTACCTGTAAACTGCATGAGTCAACAAGAAAGCCATGAAAATATTTACTGATCCTTCACCTGGACATAAATTGTTTCAACTCCTACCCTCAAAATAGAGCTATAGGACACTGCACACCAAGACAACAAGACGCAAGAGTCCTCGGAGAGGGGCAGCATACAAATCTAATACATTATTATTATTATTATTATTATTATTATTATTATTATTAATTCCATCCCCCCTCCCCAGCACCATCACTTTGCTAAACAAATAATTCCCTCACCACTGTCAAACTATTCACTAAGGCTGCATGACTATTACTATTAATCTTTTAATCATTTATATCACCCATCTCCTCCTACTGACTGTATGCGTGTACCCTTATGATTTACATGAATATTGATTGCTTCCTCATTGCTTATTTGACCCCTATGACAATCATTAAGTGTTGTACCTCATGACAAATGTACTGTATTTTTATTTTATGTACATTGAGAGCCTAGGCACCAAAGATGAATTTCTTATGTGTCCAATCACACTTGGCCAATAAGGAATTCTATTCTGTTCTATTCTATTCTATTCTATTCCATCCCATCCCATTCCCATTCCATTCAGGAATGATTCCAGTAGCCTCAAAGAAGCCAGAGAAACCCCAATTTCCCTCCATATCTACACCACGTGTTAGTCCTTCAAGATAAACCAGACCAAAGTTATGAATGTCAATGCTTTTTTTATTATAATGTTGCAAAAACCAAATCTTGCAAGCCTACATTGCATCTCCCTGTACAAGAGAACTAGGGAACTTCAAGCCAGGCTCAAATTTCTTTTATCTGACTCTTGTTTCGATTGCAGCTCTTCATCCTATTACGACCCTTCACACATGATACCTTTTTCTTATACAATTCTCCTGCACTGTTTTGAGTGGGAAAACTTCAAGCAAGGACAACCCCTAGATTCTGGTCAGGAAAGAGCCTTCCAGTCCCCAAACATGATTCGCTCATGCCCTTTCCATATAAAATTGCAACATTGGGTTGCTATGAATGACTTATTGAAGCTTGTATAACAATGGAAAAACACAATAACATGAAAATAATCTCAACTGCCATTTTGAATGTGCGATGGCTTCCTGGGAAATGTGTTGGGGGTTTGGGGGCCCTGTGTTGAGAACAATTTATGAAGAGGCCTCTGTAAGTGTTTGTTGAGAAATGGACAGCCTACCAACTTGTAAATACTGGCCTCAACTGAAATCCCACGGTGATTGTGGAAATATGAGCTTCACACTTCTATTTATACAGATCAAATATTTCTTTGAGGCCACACCTGATTGGGATATGGAGCTGTTTGGCTCTCTGGTGCTCTAAATATGTTTCATTTTGGCCAAATTTCTCCCAGATGCTTGATACTGCTGGACATTTTTTGATCAGGATACTGAGTCTAAATCAGTGTTTCCCAAATCTGGTAACTTGAAGATATCTGGACTTCAACTCCAAATGCTGGGGAATTCTGGGAGTTGCAGTCCAGACATCTTCAAATTGCCAAGGAAACACTGGTCTAAATTGCCAAGGAAACACTAGTCGAAATCAATGGTTGGTCACCCATACTTTCATTCAGTTGCATGAAAATATTTGATTATAAAGAAAACCAGGTGCGCTAGGAGTATAATCATTAGGAGAAAGATTTTCCTTCTTCCCCTTCTTCTCTGTCTGCAAACAAATAGCCCACGAGATCTGCTGTTCAACATATAGACATCATGGTTTCCTTAGAGCAAGCTTCTTCAGCCGTGGCAAACATTGGCTGATATGTGGACCAACCTCAGCTTGCCACTTGGGGAATTCAGGAAGTTGAAGTCCACACAACTTCAAGTTTGCCAAGGTTGAAAAAAAACCTGCCTTAGACCGTTTAATCACCCCCTGTGGGCCAAGTTGCCAATGATTGAAAGTAATATCTTATTTATCAAATCTAGACCCACAAACCTGATAAAAGGAGCAGAATTTATTGTAGGCCATATTATTTATCTGTAACTGTACTACAGCCTGTCTAACAACAAGCTTGTTTCTTGGACAACTTTCTCTGAATCTTATTTTGTGGCAAGAGAGCCCTCCAGATTTCTAGCAACAATAAAAATTATTTAAGAGATGGGGGGGGGGGGGACTATTTCATACGGTAAATTATACACATTTATTTTTTTTAATTCACTGATTTTCTGAATTGGTATGAACTAGCCAAAGTTTCCCCTTCCCATAAGTACTAAACCACAATAAATCTAATTCGGATTAACACTAACTAAGATATTTACCTAACCGAGTTAAGCACTGCATAGGAAGCAATGGAGTTTTTAGGACCATTTATTTTCCCCTAATTTCAATTAGAGAGATGCATATTTCAATCTAATGCCTTTTTGTTCAGAAAAACTAATTTCAATTAATCTCACCGATTTGACTGTTATCAATTCACATCATGTCTACGGGAGAGTGCTGCTTTTAAGTAGATGCTTCTCTCACCCCACCCCCCTTGTATTCAAGAAATGGAAACTTAAGAATGCGTCATCGTGGCTAGGTGGTTTGACTGAATTGAACGTTCCTTGACTGTGAACTTGTCCCACATATGCACAGCCTGCCGTGGGTTGATTTTACACAGCGACTTTCTCACCTTGTTCATGCAGCAGCAAAATAAAATATATGCACATAAAAATATGCTATACGGGGGGGCGGGGCAGGGAAAGACAGAGGTCGGCAAAGATGGTTATTTATCCAATTCAATAATAATAATAATAACAACAACAACAACAACAATAGTAATAATAATAATAACAATGATAACAACGATAACAACGATAACAACGATAATAACAATAACAATAATAACAATAACAACAATAACAATAATAATAATAACAAGAGGAGGAGGAGGAGGAGAAGAAGAAGAAGGGAGGAGGAGGAGGAAGAAGAAGAGGACAAAGAGGAAGAGGAAGAGGAATAAGGAGAAGAAGAGGAGGAGGAGGAGGAAGGAGGAGGAGGAGGAGAAGGAGAAGAGTAATAAGAATATGAATCTGCCTATCCCAAGTTCTTGGGAATGACTCAATAAGTAAACAAAAATGCCAAATTCAGTCTAACCATCTGGCTGACTGTACCATGAACCATAATAATTACCTTGAAATTGTTGTCGCATTTGTGTGATGCGAGAAAAATAAGAGCTATGCCAGAGGTTTGACCATACTGGACAGGTCTCACTAGAAGAGGCACCCTATTTCTTATGGCAGGGATATCTGCCTCTTCTAGTGAGACCTCATGTTTACTTGGAATAGCTTACATCTCGGGAGGGTACCTTTAACACACGGAAACAACATCTACCTATTTCAGGCCTTTGGGGAGGGCTCAATAGGTGGGCAAAAATGCAGTCTAGAGACTGGTCATCTGCCACCATCATAATAACAGCAGCAATAGTAATATGGTTAAAAACAGATTTTACATTGCATTGCCACTGTTTGGATTGATTCTAGGCAATGCAAATAAAAATAAAAGTACTGTATTAGCAGGACAGCGAAAGGTACGGAAGCCCGCGTTTCCCATTCCGTGTAAGTTTAATATATGCCAGGTGCGCGCAATGGTGGCATTTACTTCTCGGCAAACACACCGAACCACGCCTATACTGACAAGTCTACACCAAACCATCAACCTCATAGGAGGCCAATCAATTCAAGCAAACAGGGATCTTATGAAACCATTTGATAAAACTAGGATCTAAGGATGAAGAGGAGAATCTCCGGGGGAGGTGTGTGTGTGCAAATGATTCTCTTAGCACCCCCCAAAGAGAGTGAGCAGCTACGAACCTGGCTAGGGTACCTACTACCCACTTTCTGAAAGTCCCGGGGGGGTTCTGAAAATTGACTTGGAGATGCAGCCATTCCCTGCTAAATCTTTAAGTTTATGAAACCGGTGCTCCCACCACGATCATTTGCAGGGATCCGTTTAGGGGAAGGGGAAAGAGAGAGAAAGAAGGTTACAGAAATTGTATGGTGATGGTCCCATTGCTATCAGCTCCAACGAGCGACCAATTCTACCACGCACGTTTTCCCCGACTGTATCTTTCCAAAGGGTGGGATTCAGAGCTGCAGGACCCCGAGCGCCTTTCTGATTTCTTTCCAAAGCGGCAGCTCCGTTACATAGTAGCACAGAGGGAGTAAGCTTCGGGGCAGTGTTATGTTCTCTCCCTTTCGTTTTAGTACGAAGTCGGCGAAGAATGTCTCGGTCGGCTTGGAGCCGCTCTGGTTATTTCTATTTAAACACTGCAGACTTTTCCCACCTCCTTCCTTCCTTCCTTCCTTCCTTCCTTCCTTCCTTCCTTCCTTCCTTCCTTCTTTCTCCTTCCTTCCTTCCTTCCTCCCTCTCCTTCCTTCCTTTCCTCCCCCTTTCCTCCCTTCCTTCCTTCCTCCCTCTCCTTCCTTCCTTTCCTCCCTCCTTTCCTATCTCCCTCCTTCCTTTGTTCCTTCCTTTCCTCCCTCCCTCCTTCCTTCCCTCCTTCTCCTTCCTTCCTTCCTTTCCTCCCTCCCTCGTTCCTTCCTTCCTTCTTCCTCCCTTCCTCCCTCCCTCCTTCCTTTTTTCCTTCCTCCCTCCCTCCTTCCTTCGTTCCTTCCTTCTCTCCTTCCCCTTCCTTCCTTTCCTCCTTCCTTCCTTTCCTCCCTTCCTCCTTCCTTTCTTCCCCCTCACTTCCTTCCCTCCTCACTTCCTTCCTTCAATTCCTCCTTCCGTCCTTCCCCCTTCCTTCCTTCCTTCTTTCCTTCCTTCCTTCCCTCTCTCCCTCCTTCCTTCCTTCCTTCCTTCCTTTGTTCCTCCCTTCCACCTCACTTCCTTCCCTTTTCCTTCTTTATTTCCTTCCTTCCTGCCTTCCTTCCCCACTCACTTCCTTCCCTCCTTCCCCCTTTCCTTTTCTTACTAGCCCGAACAACAGGGCTTAAAAGGTGAAGAAATCTGGTTGTAGGACTGCTTGGTGTTTGTACAGAAACCAAGACGAATTGGATTATATGCAGATTACCTCCCCGAAAGTTTTAAGCAGGTCCACGTGCCTCGTCAAGGTTGTGTGTTCTGTACAATTATTAAAAAAAAACCCGCCCAAAAAAAATCAGGGGAGCAGGCGGCCCTTCTCACACCGGGTCGGATTTTTGAAACAAATCGGAAACTTTGGAGCCCCCCGTTACTTTCCCCCCTCCCCTTTTGTCTTCGTTAACGCTGGTGTTTCGCTGTGAGAACCTACTTTTCTTGTATTGCTAAAGATCCCAAGATTCAGGTTAACGGAGCTGTTGGGAATAAAATAAACGCGCTTTACTAAAGGATGAAAGGTTGGGGGGGGGCATACAAGACAGCCCCCCCTCCACTCCGCCTTTTATGGAGGCCACGCATGAATTTCTAAATTCTATGCTAGACTAACCTGGGAGAGCTGTTAATTCATGAGCCCGCCCGCGCCCCCACCCCTTTGGTCTAATCTTATTAAGCATGCGGAGAGGAGAGGCGCAAGGGCAAGGGTCCTCAAACTTGGCAACTCTAAGCCTTGTGGACTTCAACTCCCAGAATTCTCCAGCCAGCTGTTTCTGGGAGTTGAAGTCCACGAGGCTTAAAGTTGCCAAGTTTGAGGAACCCTGCGCAAGGGCGTAAGAGAGACTTAGAGCAGGGGCAGCTAAGGCTGGAGTCGAACCGAGGAATTTCCGGAGTCCGAGCCGGCAAAGAACCTGGGGAGAAGCCGGAGGGGGCGGGACTTCGATGTGGTCTGGAGGAGGAGGAGGAGGAGGAGGAAGGCGCCAAGACCTAAAACCCAACCTGAGATGGCGACTTGCAGGGAAATCCCCACCCCTACTCTACGGAATAAATATAGGTTGAAAGGGCGAGGCGGCCACGTCTCCTTTCGCCGGGTCTCCGCGTGGGGCGCAATCCAATATGCGAGCTTAAAGTCGAAGGTCGCAAACCTATTGGTTAGTCCCCCTTTGCACGACCCCACATTTAAATCCCGGCTGGCGCAAGCGGGTCGTGGATTCTAATGTCACTCACGATTTCTTGAACATTGGAGATGGGGGGGGGGCAGGGAGAGCAAGCGAGACTTGCTGGGTTGCGTGGTGGGGGTGGTGGAAAAGAAGCTCTCGCTGGCGCTCTCTAGCTCTCTTCCTCTCTTTCTCTCTCCCTCTTTCTCCTCTCTATCGTTCTCTCTCGCTCCCTCTCTTTCTCTCTTTTTCTCCCTCCCTCTCTCTCCCTCTTTCTTTCTCTCCATCTCCCTTTCTCTCTCTTTCCCTCTCCCTCTCTTTCTCTCTCTCTTTCTCCCTTTCTTTCTCTTTCTCTCCCTCTCTCTCTCTCCCCCCTCTCTCTCCCTCTCTTTCTCTCTCTCCCTCCCTCTCTCTTTCTCTTTATCTCCCTCTCTTTCTCTCTTTCTCTCCCTTCTCTTTCTCACACACACATACCCCTACGTTTCAAACGGCGTGGTTTTATTTGGCCAGGAACATATTTTAACTCAGTCGATCGCTTATTTTACACAACAAGTAACGCTTCCCCACCCCACCATTAATTGAACTGAACGACCTCCTCAGTTGCGCGGAATCATTTTGCTTCGGTTACCATTAAGCCATCCGGATGATACAGATGGAAGGAGGATGAATAATATATATTTTTTTTAAAAATCTGCCCTGATTATCATCAACACTACCCTACGGGTACCGCTTTGCATATCTACGCCGCAAATCCTTTTTAGACTTTAAAAAAAACAAACACCCAAAAACATGGTCATAAGGTTTGGTATTTTGTCTCCAACGGCTCCTTCACCTAATGAGCGATGAAACGAAGTCGCGCTTCGCCTTATAGGCACAGCCAAAGTTTATATTGGCTTTTGCTCCCCGTCCCGAAATGTGAACGCACTTGAGATGGGAACCGGGTCACTCGATGGTCATCTGCCAAACTTGTCCACCGCCCCCCATCTGAACGCCCAGCAGAACCCCCAATGCGGATCAACTGCTGTCTGCCGTTTGGCAGATCGAATCTCACCAGGCTCAAGGTTGACCCAGCCTTCCATTCTTCCAAAGTGGGTAAAATGAGGACCCAGATTGTTGGAGGCAAGAGGCTGGCTCTCTGTAAACCGCTTAGAGAGGGCTGTAAAAGCACTGTGAAGCGGTATATAAGTCTAAATGCTTTGGCTAGACGCTATTGCTACTCTCAGCCTGCTTCTTCTCTAAGCCCGCAGGCCTCTGGTCCAGCTTAACCCCTGGCCACAGTTGGATGCTGCCGCCCGCGATCGCTTTCTCCCCTCCTCTTCTTCCCTCCCTCCAGCCCCCCTCCCAAACGATCCCCTGCAAAGCGACGGGAAAGAATCGGGTACCCACCCAGGACAGCAAGCGGCGAGTCTTAGAAGCGTGGGTCCCACGTGCGTTGTCCCAGGGAGACGAGAAAAATCAACAATTCTATAGATTATTTCACGGGTCACGGAGGGGAAAAGCGCCTCCTTTAAACAGCCTGTCTGGATTCAGTGGCACGAGGAAGGTGCCGGGATGGTGGATTGTCCATCAAAATCGTGCAATTCATCAAAAAAACAAAAACCCAGGAATCCTTTTGTAGCTTCGCCGTTAGGCCAGGCTTTTGGGCCCTGAATGGACTTTGAATCTTAACCTCCTTTGGGGGAATGTTTGCCCCGTTTTCTTTGCCTCCATCTCTAAATCATAATTTTACTCGATTGTGTTGTCCCCGATCGGCCTTCTGAGCCAAGGAAAAAAGCCTTAACTACGTCTCGATTTCTCCTACTCAGCTCTGTGAGTAGGAAGACAGATGGGGTGGTGGAAGAAGAGGAAGGTGAACTCTTTCCTCCAAAATACTTCATTTTGACTACATCGAAGTTTCTTGGATCCAGAATACATCCTCTTTTTGAGGAGCGATGTCACAGAATTTCTAGCAAATAATCGGCCTGGTACTATTATTATTATTATTATTATTATTATTATTATTATTATTATCATCATCATCATCATCATCATCATCATTATTATTATTATTATTATTATTATTATTATTATTATTATTAAACACAGCAATCGAGATCACTATGCTGGATTTCGTATTTCATCACCAGCCGGGTGCTTCCCAAGCACCTAAGACTGCGTGATGTAGCGGCGAATTATGTATTATTATTATTGTTGTTGTTGTTGTTATTGTTATTGTTATTATTAATAATAATAATAATACTGCTACTGCTACTATTGCTATTACTATTATTAGCGAGATACATGTCTAAAATTCCTGTTTGGTTTTTGGGTTACAGTCCCAGAATTACAGCTGTGTTAGAACCGGGTGTCCTTGTGAACAATAAACCCTCTTTCCAGTAAAAATAAAACTCAGGGATTACCAAAAAAAGAAAAGGAAAGGAAAAAGATATATATCACGTTTTGCAGCCCCATTAAGACTCAAGAGGTAACCAAACCTGACGTCACGCCACTTCCCTTTTTAAGGGTTCAGCAGCGGTGCGCTCTCCATACTGAAGTCACGAAGCCAAAGTTTTTTTAAAAAGGGAGAGCTTTCTGTCGCGGATGATCGCTCATGCGAAGTGCCACAAAATAGTCCACCAGCAGGCAGGATTTGCACTCTTGCAGCTACCTTGTAATTTTGGGGGGGCGGGGAGGGAATGGAAGGGGGTGGCCAAGTTGTTTTGAGGTTCAAACAACGCCCGATTTTAGGCCGGAACATATGCTGTTCAGTTGGGTGATGTTTCTCCGTTTACAATCAATCTGTTTTCCCAAGTTCTCTTGAGCTCCGGTCTAAAAGGGTGCAAGCGCTAAGGCTCTGTGAACAGGGAGGGAGGGAAGAGAAAAAGAAAGAAAAAAGAAGCGAAGGAGGGAAGGAGGGAGGGGGGAGGAAGGAAGGAGAAAAAGAAAGAAAAAAGGGAGGGAGGGAGGGAGGAAGCAAGCAAGCAAGGAGAAAGAAAGAAAAAAGAAGGGAGGGAGGAGAATAAGAAAGAAAAAAGGGATGGAGGGAGGGAGGAAGGAAGGAAGGAGAAAGAAAGACAAAAGAAGGGAGGGAGGGGGAGGGAGGGAGGAAGGGAAGGAAGGAAGGATGGAAGGAAGGAAGGAAGGGAAGGAAGGAAGGAAGGAAGGGAAGGAAGGAAGGAAGGAAGGAAGGAAGGAAGGAAGGAAGGAAGGAAGGAAGGAAGGAAGGAAGGAAGGAAGGAAGGAAGGAAGGAAGGAAGGAAAAACCACTGGCTACCCACGATGGGGCCTACAGGAACCACTCCAGAATAGCTACAATCAACCACCCATACACTCTTCCGCGTCTTCACAAGCTTCGTTTCCATGCCTTCATAACTCCATTTGCTTTCTAAAACGCCAACGTTCCTGCCGAGTCCTCCAATTCCCGGGACTTTGGGCCACCTTTCCACGACCTGTGCTTTCCCTCCTCCTCCCCTCTCCTCCCTCCCCATCCCTGGTAGGCCTTTACCCAACCTTACGCCTTGGTTTCCCCTTAGGGCTCAGGCGACCCCAGGAAGCTGACTTTTTCCCAGCGCCAAGAAGGACGGAGCTCCTCGCCCCTGGTCAACATAACAAAACAGAAGCAAAAATGAAACGCATCCGGCCAGGCGGCAGTGGGCTATTCCGAACCGTTATGGAGGCGAGTTTTTGCCAGGGGGGAACGATTTCCCTTGAATAAGATGTGACTCGAGCCCCCATACAGGCCTCTGTCTAATTTCAAAGCAAAACCAGCCCAGCCCGGAACCTCGGTCGCCTGCAGAACTGGGGGGGGGGGGGAGGGCAGAGGGAGAAAGAGTGGGAAAGAGAGAGAGAGAAGGGAAAGAAAGCGAGGGAGGGAGAGAAAGAGAGAGGGGGAGAGGGGAGAGAGAGAGGGAGAGAAAGAAAGAAAGGGAGAGAGGGGGAGACGGAGGGAGAGAAAGAGAGGGGGAGAGAGGGGGGAGAGAGAGAAAAAGAGAAAGAGAGAAAGAGGGTGAGAAAGAGAAAGAGAGAGGGATGAGGGAAAGAAAAAGAGAGGGACAGGGGAAAAAAGAGAGAGAAAGGAATGGTGATTTTTGGCCACCGGCGCTGGAAGCCAATTCGAGGCGGGTGGTGGCCTCGTCTGGGAAGAAAGCCAAGACTATCCGCCTCCGGGGCACAAATCAGAGGTGGGAGGGGGGCACGTTGC